>NW_024404776.1:0-31068 GCF_905171775.1 Rana temporaria
ATAGTGGTGTGATGTCATAGGGATATAGTGGTATAATGTCATAGTGGTATAGTGATGACATAGTGGTATAGTGATGTCATAGTGGTGTGATGTCATAGTGGTATAGTGATGTCATAGTGGTATAGTGATGTCATAGTGATGTGATGTCATAGTGATGTGATGTCATAGTGATATAGTGGTGTGATGTCATAGTGGTATAGTGATGACATAGTGGTATAGTGATGTCATAGTGGTATAGTGATGTCATAGTTGTATAGTGGTGTGATGTCATAGTGGTATAGTGATGTCATAGTGGTGTGATGTCATAGTGGTATAGTGATGTCATAGTGGTGTCATAGTTGTATAGTGGTGTGATGTCATAGTGGTATAGTGATGTCATAGTGATGTGATGTCATAGTGATATAGTGGTGTGATGTCATAGTGGTATAGTGATGTCATAGTGATATAGTGATGTCATAGTGGTGTCATAGTTGTATAGTGGTGTGATGTCATAGTGATATAGTGATGTCATAGTGATGTGATGTCATAGTGATATAGTGGTGTGATGTCATAGTGGTATAGTGATGTCATAGTGATATAGTGATGTCATAGTGGTATAGTGATGTCATAGTGGTATAGTGATGTCATAGTGATATAGTGATGTCATAGTGGTATAGTGATGTCATAGTTGTATAGTGGTGTGATGTCATAGTGGTATAGTGATGTCATAGTGGTGTGATGTCATAGTGGTATAGTGATGTGATGTCATAGTGATATAGTGGTATAATGTCATAGTGGTATAGTGATGACATAGTGGTATAGTGATGTCATAGTGGTGTGATGTCATAGTGGTATAGTTATGTCATAGTGGTGTGATTACAGTGGTATAGTGATGTCATAGTGGTATAGTGATGTCATAGTGGTGTGATGTCATAGTGGTGTGATGTCATAGTGGTATAGTGATGTTATAGTGATGTGATGTCATAGTGATATAGTGGTGTGATGTCATAGTGGTATAGTGATGTCATAGTGATGTCATAGTGGTGTGATGTCATAGTGGTATAGTGATGTCATAGTGGTATAATGTCATAGTGGTATAGTGATGTCATAGTGATGTGATGTCATAGTGATATAATGTCATAGTGGTATAGTGATGACATAGTGGTATAGTGATGTCATCGTGGTGTGATGTCATAGTGATATAGTGGTATAATGTCATAGTGGTATAGTGATGTCATAGTGATATAGTGGTGTGATGTCATAGTGGTATAGTGATGTCACAGTGATATAGTGATGTCATAGTGGTGTGATGTCATAGTGGTATGGTGATGTCATAGTGGTATAATGTCATAGTGGTATAGTGATGTCATAGTGATGTGATGTCATAGTGATATAGTGGTATAATGTCATAGTGGTATAGTGATGTCATAGTGATATAGTGATGTCATAGTGGTATAGTGATGTCATAGTGGTGTCATAGTTGTATAGTGGTGTGATGTCATAGTGGTATAGTGATGTCATAGTGGTGTGATGTCATAGTGGTATAGTGATGTCATAGTGGTGTCATAGTTGTATAGTGGTGTGATGTCATAGTGGTATAGTGATGTCATAGTGATGTGATGTCATAGTGATATAGTGGTGTGATGGCATAGTGGTATAGTGATGTCATAGTGATATAGTGATGTCATAGTGGTATAGTGATGTCATAGTGGTGTGATGGTATAGTTATGTCATAGTGGTATAATGTCATAGTGGTATAGTGATGTCATAGTGATGTGATGTCATAGTGATATAGTGGTATAATGTCATAGTGGTATAGTGATGACATAGTGGTATAGTGATGTCATAGTGGTGTGATGTCATAGTGGTATAGTGATGTCATAGTGGTGTGATGTCATAGTGGTATAGTGATGTCATAGTGGTATAATGTCATAGTGGTATAGTGATGTCATAGTGATGTGATGTCATAGTGATATAGTGGTATAATGTCATAGTGGTATAGTGATGACATAGTGGTATAGTGATGTCATAGTGGTGTGATGTCATAGTGGTATAGTGATGTCATAGTTGTATAGTGGTGTGATGTCATAGTGGTATAGTGATGTCATAGTGGTGTGATGTCATAGTGGTATAGTGATGTCATAGTGGTGTCATAGTTGTATAGTGGTGTGATGTCATAGTGGTATAGTGATGTCATAGTGATGTGATGTCATAGTGATATAGTGGTGTGATGTCATAGTGGTATAGTGATGACATAGTGGTATAGTGATGTCATAGTGGTGTGATGTCATAGTGATATAGTGGTATAATGTCATAGTGGTATAGTGATGACATAGTGGTATAGTGATGTCATAGTGGTGTGATGTCATAGTGGTATAGTGATGTGATAGTGGTATAGTGATGTCATAGTGATGTGATGTCATAGTGATATAGTGGTGTGATGTCATAGTGGTATAGTGATGACATAGTGGTATAGTGATGTCATAGTGGTATAGTGATGTCATAGTTGTATAGTGGTGTGATGTCATAGTGGTATAGTGATGTCATAGTGGTGTGATGTCATAGTGGTATAGTGATGTCATAGTGGTGTCATAGTTGTATAGTGGTGTGATGTCATAGTGGTATAGTGATGTCATAGTGATGTGATGTCATAGTGATATAGTGGTGTGATGTCATAGTGGTATAGTGATGTCATAGTGATATAGTGATGTCATAGTGGTGTCATAGTTGTATAGTGGTGTGATGTCATAGTGATATAGTGATGTCATAGTGATGTGATGTCATAGTGATATAGTGGTGTGATGTCATAGTGGTATAGTGATGTCATAGTGATATAGTGATGTCATAGTGGTATAGTGATGTCATAGTGGTATAGTGATGTCATAGTGATATAGTGATGTCATAGTGGTATAGTGATGTCATAGTTGTATAGTGGTGTGATGTCATAGTGGTATAGTGATGTCATAGTGGTGTGATGTCATAGTGGTATAGTGATGTGATGTCATAGTGATATAGTGGTATAATGTCATAGTGGTATAGTGATGACATAGTGGTATAGTGATGTCATAGTGGTGTGATGTCATAGTGGTATAGTGATGTCATAGTGGTGTGATTACAGTGGTATAGTGATGTCATAGTGGTATAGTGATGTCATAGTGGTGTGATGTCATAGTGGTGTGATATCATAGTGGTATAGTGATGTCATAGTGGTATAGTGATGTCATAGTGATGTGATGTCATAGTGATATAGTGGTGTGATGTCATAGTGGTATAGTGATGTCATAGTGATGTCATAGTGGTGTGATGTCATAGTGGTATAGTGATGTCATAGTGGTATAATGTCATAGTGGTATAGTGATGTCATAGTGATGTGATGTCATAGTGATATAATGTCATAGTGGTATAGTGATGACATAGTGGTATAGTGATGTCATCGTGGTGTGATGTCATAGTGATATAGTGGTATAATGTCATAGTGGTATAGTGATGTCATAGTGATATAGTGGTGTGATGTCATAGTGGTATAGTGATGTCACAGTGATATAGTGATGTCATAGTGGTGTGATGTCATAGTGGTATGGTGATGTCATAGGGGTATAATGTCATAGTGGTATAGTGATGTCATAGTGATGTGATGTCATAGTGATATAGTGGTATAATGTCATAGTGGTATAGTGATGTCATAGTGATATAGTGATGTCATAGTGGTATAGTGATGTCATAGTGGTGTCATAGTTGTATAGTGGTGTGATGTCATAGTGGTATAGTGATGTCATAGTGGTGTGATGTCATAGTGGTATAGTGATGTCATAGTGGTGTCATAGTTGTATAGTGGTGTGATGTCATAGTGGTATAGTGATGTCATAGTGATGTGATGTCATAGTGATATAGTGGTGTGATGTCATAGTGGTATAGTGATGTCATAGTGATATAGTGATGTCATAGTGGTATAGTGATGTCATAGTGGTGTGATGGTATAGTTATGTCATAGTGGTATAATGTCATAGTGGTATAGTGATGTCATAGTGATGTGATGTCATAGTGATATAGTGGTATAATGTCATAGTGGTATAGTGATGACATAGTGGTATAGTGATGTCATAGTGGTGTGATGTCATAGTGGTATAGTGATGTCATAGTGGTGTGATGTCATAGTGGTATAGTGATGTCATAGTGGTATAATGTCATAGTGGTATAGTGATGTCATAGTGATGTGATGTCATAGTGATATAGTGGTATAATGTCATAGTGGTATAGTGATGACATAGTGGTATAGTGATGTCATAGTGGTGTGATGTCATAGTGGTATAGTGATGTCATAGTGGTATAGTGATGTCATAGTTGTATAGTGGTGTGATGTCATAGTGGTATAGTGATGTCATAGTGGTGTGATGTCATAGTGGTATAGTGATGTCATAGTGGTGTCATAGTTGTATAGTGGTGTGATGTCATAGTGGTATAGTGATGTCATAGTGATGTGATGTCATAGTGATATAGTGGTGTGATGTCATAGTGGTATAGTGATGTCATAGTGATGTCATAGTGGTATAGTGATGTCATAGTTGTGTCATAGTTGTATAGTGGTGTGATGTCATAGTGATATAGTGATGTCATAGTGATGTGATGTCATAGTGATATAGTGGTGTGATGTCATAGTGGTATAGTGATGTCATAGTGATATAGTGATGTCATAGTGGTATAGTGATGTCATAGTGGTATAGTGATGTCATAGTGGTGTCATAGTTGTATAGTGGTGTGATGTCATAGTGGTATAGTGATGTCATAGTGATGTGATGTCATAGTGATATAGTGGTGTGATGTCATAGTGGTATAGTGATGTCATAGTGATATAGTGATGTCATAGTGGTGTCATAGTTGTATAGTGGTGTGATGTCATAGTGATATAGTGATATCATAGTGATGTGATGTCATAGTGATATAGTGGTGTGATGTCATAGTGGTATAGTGATGTCATAGTGATATAGTGATGTCATAGTGGTATAGTGATGTCATAGTGGTATAGTGATGTCATAGTGATATAGTGATGTCATAGTGGTATAGTGATGTCATAGTTGTATAGTGGTGTGATGTCATAGTGGTATAGTGATGTCATAGTGGTGTGATGTCATAGTGGTATAGTGATGTGATGTCATAGTGATATAGTGGTATAATGTCATAGTGGTATAGTGATGACATAGTGGTATAGTGATGTCATAGTGGTGTGATGTCATAGTGGTATAGTGATGTCATAGTGGTGTGATTACAGTGGTATAGTGATGTCATAGTGGTATAGTGATGTCATAGTGGTGTGATGTCATAGTGGTGTGATGTAATAGTGGTATAGTGATGTCATAGTGGTATAGTGATGTCATAGTGATGTGATGATATAGTGGTGTGATGTCATAGTGGTATAGTGATGTCATAGTGGTGTGATGTCATAGTGGTATAGTGATGTCATAGTGGTATAATGTCATAGTGGTATAGTGATGTCATAGTGATGTGATGTCATAGTGATATAATGTCATAGTGGTATAGTGATGACATAGTGGTATAGTGATGTCATCGTGGTGTGATGTCATAGTGATATAGTGGTATAATGTCATAGTGGTATAGTGATGTCATAGTGATATAGTGGTGTGATGTCATAGTGGTATAGTGATGTCACAGTGATATAGTGATGTCATAGTGGTGTGATGTCATAGTGGTATGGTGATGTCATAGTGGTATAATGTCATAGTGGTATAGTGATGTCATAGTGATGTGATGTCATAGTGATATAGTGGTATAATGTCATAGTGGTATAGTGATGTCATAGTGATATAGTGATGTCATAGTGGTATAGTGATGTCATAGTGGTATCATAGTTGTATAGTGGTGTGATGTCATAGTGGTATAGTGATGTCATAGTGGTGTGATGTCATAGTGGTATAGTGATGTCATAGTGGTGTCATAGTTGTATAGTGGTGTGATGTCATAGTGGTATAGTGATGTCATAGTGATGTGATGTCATAGTGATATAGTGGTGTGATGTCATAGTGGTATAGTGATGTCATAGTGATATAGTGATGTCATAGTGGTATAGTGATGTCATAGTGGTGTGATGGTATAGTTATGTCATAGTGGTATAATGTCATAGTGGTATAGTGATGTCATAGTGATATAGTGGTATAATGTCATAGTGGTATAGTGATGTCATAGTGATGTGATGTCATAGTGATATAGTGGTGTGATGTCATAGTGGTATAGTGATGTCATAGTGATATAGTGATGTCATAGTGGTATAGTGATGTCATAGTGGTGTGATGGTATAGTTATGTCATAGTGGTATAATGTCATAGTGGTATAGTGATGTCATAGTGATGTGATGTCATAGTGATATAGTGGTATAATGTCATAGTGGTATAGTGATGACATAGTGGTATAGTGATGTCATAGTGGTGTGATGTCATAGTGGTATAGTGATGTCATAGTGGTGTGATGTCATAGTGGTATAGTGATGTCATAGTGGTATAATGTCATAGTGGTATAGTGATGTCATAGTGATGTGATGTCATAGTGATATAGTGGTATAATGTCATAGTGGTATAGTGATGACATAGTGGTATAGTGATGTCATAGTGGTGTGATGTCATAGTGGTATAGTGATGTCATAGTGGTATAGTGATGTCATAGTTGTATAGTGGTGTGATGTCATAGTGGTATAGTGATGTCATAGTGGTGTGATGTCATAGTGGTATAGTGATGTCATAGTGGTGTCATAGTTGTATAGTGGTGTGATGTCATAGTGGTATAGTGATGTCATAGTGATGTGATGTCATAGTGATATAGTGGTGTGATGTCATAGTGGTATAGTGATGTCATAGTGATGTCATAGTGGTATAGTGATGTCATAGTTGTGTCATAGTTGTATAGTGGTGTGATGTCATAGTGATATAGTGATGTCATAGTGATGTGATGTCATAGTGATATAGTGGTGTGATGTCATAGTGGTATAGTGATGTCATAGTGATATAGTGATGTCATAGTGGTATAGTGATGTCATAGTGGTATAGTGATGTCATAGTGATATAGTGATGTCATAGTGGTATAGTGATGTCATAGTTGTATAGTGGTGTGATGTCATAGTGGTATAGTGATGTCATAGTGGTATAGTGATGTCATAGTGGTGTGATGTCATAGTGGTATAGTGATGTGATGTCATAGTGATATAGTGGTATAATGTCATAGTGGTATAGTGATGACATAGTGGTATAGTGATGTCATAGTGGTGTGATGACAGTGGTATAGTGATGACATAGTGGTATAGTGATGTCATAGTGGTGTGATGTCATAGTGGTATAGTGATGTCATAGTGGTATAGTGATGTCATAGTGGTATAGTGATGTCATAGTGATGTGATGTCATAGTGATATAGTGGTGTGATGTCATAGTGGTATAGTGATGTCATAGTGATATAGTGATGTCATAGTGGTGTGATGTCATAGTGGTATAATGTCATAGTGGTATAGTGATGTCATAGTGATGTGATGTCATAGTGATATAATGTCATAGTGGTATAGTGATGTCATCGTGGTGTGATGTCATAGTGGTGTGATGTCATAGTGATATAGTGGTATAATGTCATAGTGGTATAGTGATGTCATAGTGGTGTGATGTCATAGTGATATAGTGGTATAATGTCATAGTGTTATAGTGATGACATAGTGGTATAGTGATGTCATAGTGGTGTGATGTCATAGTGGTGTGATGTCATAGTGGTATAATGATGTCATAGTGGTGTGATGTCATAGTGGTATAGTGATGTCATAGTGGTATAATTTCATAGTGGTATAGTGATGTCATAGTGATGTGATGTCATAGTGATATAGTGGTGTGATGTCATAGTGGTATAGTGATGACATAGTGGTATAGTGATGTCATAGTGGTGTGATGTCATAGTGATATAGTGGTATAATGTCATAGTGGTATAGTGATGACATAGTGGTATAGTGATGTCATAGTGGTGTGATGTCATAGTGGTATAGTGATGTCATAGTGGTATAGTGATGTCATAGTGATGTGATGTCATAGTGATATAGTGGTGTGATGTCATAGTGGTATAGTGATGACATAGTGGTATAGTGATGTCATAGTGGTATAGTGATGTCATAGTTGTATAGTGGTGTGATGTCATAGTGGTATAGTGATGTCATAGTGGTGTGATGTCATAGTGGTATAGTGATGTCATAGTGGTGTCATAGTTGTATAGTGGTGTGATGTCATAGTGGTATAGTGATGTCATAGTGATGTGATGTCATAGTGATATAGTGGTGTGATGTCATAGTGGTATAGTGATGTCATAGTGATATAGTGATGTCATAGTGGTGTCATAGTTGTATAGTGGTGTGATGTCATAGTGATATAGTGATGTCATAGTGATGTGATGTCATAGTGATATAGTGGTGTGATGTCATAGTGGTATAGTGATGTCATAGTGATATAGTGATGTCATAGTGGTATAGTGATGTCATAGTGGTATAGTGATGTCATAGTGATATAGTGATGTCATAGTGGTATAGTGATGTCATAGTTGTATAGTGGTGTGATGTCATAGTGGTATAGTGATGTCATAGTGGTGTGATGTCATAGTGGTATAGTGATGTGATGTCATAGTGATATAGTGGTATAATGTCATAGTGGTATAGTGATGACATAGTGGTATAGTGATGTCATAGTGGTGTGATGTCATAGTGGTATAGTGATGTCATAGTGGTGTGATTACAGTGGTATAGTGATGTCATAGTGGTATAGTGATGTCATAGTGGTGTGATGTCATAGTGGTGTGATGTCATAGTGGTATAGTGATGTCATAGTGGTATAGTGATGTCATAGTGATGTGATGTCATAGTGATATAGTGGTGTGATGTCATAGTGGTATAGTGATGTCATAGTGATGTCATAGTGGTGTGATGTCATAGTGGTATAGTGATGTCATAGTGGTATAATGTCATAGTGGTATAGTGATGTCATAGTGATGTGATGTCATAGTGATATAATGTCATAGTGGTATAGTGATGACATAGTGGTATAGTGATGTCATCGTGGTGTGATGTCATAGTGGTGTGATGTCATAGTGATATAGTGGTATAATGTCATAGTGGTATAGTGATGGCATAGTGGTATAGTGATGTCATAGTGGTGTGATGTCATAGTGATATAGTGGTATAATGTCATAGTGTTATAGTGATGACATAGTGGTATAGTGATGTCATAGTGGTGTGATGTCATAGTGGTATAATGATGTCATAGTGGTGTGATGTCATAGTGGTATAGTGATGTCATAGTGGTATAATTTCATAGTGGTATAGTGATGTCATAGTGATGTGATGTCATAGTGATATAGTGGTGTGATGTCATAGTGGTATAGTGATGACATAGTGGTATAGTGATGTCATAGTGGTGTGATGTCATAGTGGTATAGTGATGTCATAGTGGTGTGATGTCATAGTGGTATAGTGATGTCATAGTGATATAGTGGTGTGATGTCATAGTGGTATAGTGATGTCATAGTGGTATAGTGATGTCATAGTGGTGTCATAGTTGTATAGTGGTGTGATGTCATAGTGGTATAGTGATGTCATAGTGGTGTGATGTCATAGTTGTATAGTGATGTCATAGTTGTATAGTGGTGTGATGTCATAGTGGTATAGTGATGTCATAGTGATGTGTTGTCATAGTGATATAGTGGTGTGATGTCATAGTGGTATAGTGATGTCATAGTGGTATAGTGATGTCATAGTGGTGTGATGTCATAGTGGTATAGTGATGTCATAGTGGTATAATGTCATAGTGGTATAGTGATGTCAGAGTGATGTGATAGTGATATAGTGGTATAATGTCATAGTGGTATAGTGATGACATAGTGGTATAGTGATGTCATAGTGGTGTGATGTCATAGTGGTATAGTGATGTCATAGTGGTGTGATGTCATAGTGGTATAGTGATGTCATAGTGGTATAATGTCATAGTGGTATAGTGATGTCATAGTTGTATAGTGGTGTGATTACATAGTGGTATAGTGATGTCATAGTGATGTGTTGTCATAGTGATATAGTGGTGATAATTATAATACAAGAACATTTAAACAGCCCAAAACAGCACAAACGCAGCACTAAAGAAACACACTTGAGTTTTTATTTGTGCTGATTGTAGGGGGGGACAAAGTGAGTGGGGTTTGAAAAAACAAAAAAACTGTTATAACTTAAAAACCATAACAGCACAAATACAATTTTTAGCAGCACAAACCAGCACAAATGTAGCACTAACCAACAAGACCAGTTTCGTGTCATTTGGGCGTTGTAGGGGGGCTATGTGACCTTTGGTGACCTTTAATAAATCATTAATAACGCAAAAACAATAAAAGATAGAACGGAAATAATAGCAGCACAAAACAGCACAAACGTAGCACTAACCAACGAGACCAGTTTTGTGTCATTTGGGCGTTGTAGGGGGGCTGTGTGACCTTTGGTGACCTTTAATAAATTATTAATAACGCAAAAACGATAAAAGATAGAACAGAAATAATAGCAGCACAAAACAGCACAAACGTAGCACTAACCAACGAGACCAGTTTTGTGTAATTTTGGGGTTGTAGGGGGGCTGTGTAACCTTTGGTGACCTTTAATAAATCATTAATAACGCAAAAACGATAAAAGATAGAACGGAAATAATAGCAGCACAAATGTAGCACTAACCAACGAGACCAGTTTTGTGCCATTTGGCTGTTGTAGGGGGGCTGTGTGATGTCATAGTCTGGAAAAAACAATTGCTAATATCTTCAAAATAAAAGCAGCACAAACGTAAATTTTTGCGGCACAAAACAGCACAAACGTAGCAAAAGAAACACACTTGAGTTTTTATTTGTGCTGATTGTAGGGGGGCCAGCTTCGCTGAGCTGAATTAAACCCACCCATCCTTTACAGGCAAGGATGCTGCTTCTGTTTGATCTGCAACTGCCATGGTGCTGCACATGTGATCAGTTATGGCACCAGCCATTTCATGGTTTGACAGTTTGGTTGAGAGCACAGTCAAATTTGACAATTAACAACCCCGGGATTCCAGGAGTTTTTTGAAAACCGTTAAATCAATGGTTTTAATTCTGCTTTATGATTTACTGCTGCTCAGGGGTTCTGGGCTTCAGCAAAATGGCAGCCTCCAGCAAGAATCAAAAGGAGCAATGATGGAGGCAATTTACAACACACACTAAGGCCCTGTACACACGATCGGACAAAACCGATGAAAACGCACTGAAGTTCAGTTTCATCGGTCCAAACCGATCGTGTGTGGGCCCCATCGGTCAGTTATCCTTCGGTCCAGAAATTTAGAACTTGCTTTAAAATTGAACCGATGGACGCCTAACCAATAGGTCAAAACCGACGGTTAGCACACAAAAGCATCGGTTCAAAACCCGCGCATGCTCAGAATCAAGTCGACGCATGCTTGGAAGCATTGAACTTAATTTTTCTCTGCACATCGTTGTGTTTTACATCACCACATTGGACTCGATTGGTTTTTTAACTGATTTTAGTGTGGCACATCATTGTCATGAGTAAGCACATCATCATTGTGTGAAAGGGATCTACCTAGACCACTACTGGTGTCCTCTGGTATCACTTTGGATATCCCAACAAACATTTTGGGAACTCACGTGAGGCGCAGCTGTTTTCTTATTTGGAGGCTTGGTGTAGGGTGACGGCTGGACAATGTCTGTGGTCAGGTCTGTCTGCTGTGCCCCTCCCTAACCATGGAGCTCCAGCCGCTATTGTGTATACACATTTAATGATTAGAGGTGAGCATGGAGTGTCACGATCTTCTCGTTCCATACATCGATATAGGTATGATCCTCCTCCATATGATCACTAGATTTAGTGTACACTGATGGGATGTTGCACACACTCCCATCGCTCTCCATGTACACACAAGTAATGATATAATGATGGTTGGATGTGGGCTCAGTGTACACTGATGTAATCACACATTCCTATAGATCTCCATGTATACACATGCAATGATATAATGGTGGTTAGAGGTGGGCCCAGTGCACACTGATGGGATATTACACACTCTCCCATAGATCTCCATGTACTGTATACAACTGTAATGATATGATGGTTAGAGGTGGGCTCAGTGTACACAGATGGCATATTACACACTCTCCTATAGCTCTCCATGTTCATACATATAATGATGGTGAGATGTGGGCTCAGTGTACACAGATGGCATATTACACACACTCCTATAGCTCTCCATGCACATACATATAATGATTGTGGGATCAGTGTACACAGATGGAATATTACACACACTCCTATAGATCTCTGTGTACATATAATGATGAGATGTGGGATCAGTGTACACAGATGGAATATTACACACACTCCTATAGATCCCTGTGTACATGTAATGATGGTGAGATGTGGGCTCAGTGTACACAGAAGGAATATTACACACACTCCTATAGATCTCTGTGTACATGTAATGATGGTGAGATGTGGGATCAGTGTACACAGATGGAATATTACACACACTCCTATAGATCCCTGTGTACATGTAATGATGGTGAGATGTGGGATCAGTGTACACAGATGGAATATTACACACACTCCTATAGATCTCTGTGTACATGTAATGATGGTGAGATGTGGGATCAGTGTACACAGATGGAATATTACACACACTCCTATACATCTCAATGCACATGTAATGATATAATGATGGCGAGATGTGGGCTCAGTGTATAGATCTCTGTGTACATGTATACACTAAGGATGAGCTCCGGCGTGTTCGCATTGAACCCGTGAGGAGCCCGCCAGGAAGACGGCACCCGCACTGCGCTAATCACAGCCAGGCAGACATTTCCCGATGCTCGGCTGCAGAGATCGGGAAATGTCTGCCTGGCTGTGATTAGCGCAGCGCGGCTGCCGACTTCCTGGCGGGCTCCTCACGTGTTCAATGCGAACACGCTGGAGCTCATCCTTAGTATACACATATAATGATGTTGAGATGTGGGCTCAGTGTATAGATCTCTGTGTACATGTATACACATATAATGATGGTGAGATGTGGGTTCAGTGTATAGATCTCTGTGTACATGTATACACATATAATGATGGTGAGATGTGGGTTC
This sequence comes from Rana temporaria, assembly GCF_905171775.1. NCBI lineage: Eukaryota > Metazoa > Chordata > Amphibia > Anura > Ranidae > Rana > Rana temporaria. Next base: position 13,145 of record NW_024404776.1, read on the forward strand.
AGTGTACACAGATGGAATATTACACACACTCCTATAGATCTCCGTGTACATGTAATGATGAGATGTGGGATCAGTGTACACAGATGGAATATTACACACACTCCTATAGATCTCCGTGTACATGTAATGATGGTGAGATGTGGGATCAGTGTACACAGATGGAATATTACACACACTCCTATAGATCTCCGTGTACATGTAATGATGGTGAGATGTGGGATCAGCGTACACAGATGGAATATTACACACACTCCAATAGATCTCTGTGTACATGTAATGATATAATGATGGTGAGATGTGGGATCAGTGTACACAGATGGAATATTACACACACTCCTATAGATCTCCGTGTACATGTAATGATGGTGAGATGTGGGATCAGTGTACACAGATGGAATATTACACACACTCCTATAGATCTCCGTGTACATGTAATGATGGTGAGATGTGGGATCAGTGTACACAGATGGAATATTACACACACTCCTATAGATCTCTGTGTACATGTAATGATGGTGAGATGTGGGATCAGTGTACACAGATGGAATATTAAACACTCCTATAGATCCCCATGTACATGTAATGATGGTGAGATGTGGGATCAGTGTACACGGATGGAATATTACACACACTCCTATAGATCTCCGTGTACATGTAATGATGGTGAGATGTGGGATCAGTGTACACGGATGGAATATTACACACACTCCTATACATCTCCGTGTACATGTAATGATGGTGAGATGTGGGATCAGTGTACACAGAAGGAATATTACACACACTCCTATAGATCTCCGTGTACATGTAATGATGGTGAGATGTGGGCTCAGTGTACACAGAAGGAATATTACACACACTCCTATAGATCCCCGTGTACATGTAATGATGGTGAGATGTGGGATCAGTGTACACAGAAGGAATATTACACACACTCCTATAGATCCCCGTGTACATGTAATGGTGGTGAGATGTGGGATCAGTGTACACAGATGGAATATTACACACACTCCTATAGATCTCCGTTTACATGTAATGATGGTGAGATGTGGGATCAGTGTACACAGAAGGAATATTACACACACTCCTATAGATCCCCGTGTACGTAATGGTGGTGAGATGTGGGATCAGTGTACACAGATGGAATATTACACACACTCCTATAGATCTCCGTTTACATGTAATGATGGTGAGATGTGGGCTCAGTGTACACAGAAGGAATATTACACACACTCCTATAGATCCCCGTGTACATGTAATGATGGTGAGATGTGGGATCAGTGTACACAGATGGAATATTACACACACTCCTATAGATCTCCGTGTACATGTAATGATGGTGAGATGTGGGATCAGTGTACACAGAAGGAATATTACACACACTCCTATACATCTCCATGTACATGTAATGATGGTGAGATGTGGGCTCAGTGTACACAGAAGGAATATTACACACACTCCTATAGATCCCCGTGTACATGTAATGATGGTGAGATGTGGGATCAGCGTACACAGATGGAATATTACACACACTCCTATAGATCTCTGTGTACATGTAATAATGGTGAGATGTGGGCTCAGTGTACACAGAAGGAATATTACACACACTCCTATAGATCTCTGTGTACATGTAATGATGGTGAGATGTGGGATCAGTGTACACAGAAGGAATATTACACACACTCCTATAGATCCCTGTGTACATGTAATGATGGTGAGATGTGGGCTCAGTGTACACAGAAGGAATATTACACACACTCCTATAGATCTCTGTGTACATGTAATAATGGTGAGATGTGGGATCAGTGTACACAGAAGGAATATTACACACACTCCTATAGATCCCTGTGTACATGTAATGATGGTGAGATGTGGGATCAGTGTACACAGAAGGAATATTACACAAACTCCTATAGATCTCTGTGTACATGTAACCACTTAAGCCCCGGACCAATATGCAGCCTAAAGACCCAAGGGGTTTTTACAGTTCGGGACTGCGTCGCTTTAACAGACAATTGCGCGGTCGTGCGACGTGGCTCCCAAACAAAATTGGCGTCCTTTTTTCCCCACAAATAGAGCTTTCTTTTGGTGGTATTTGATCACATCTGCGGTTTTTAGTTTTTGCGCTATAAACAAAAATAGAGCAACAATTTTGAAAAAAAAGCAATATTTTTTACTTTTTGCTGTAATAAATATCCCCCAAAAACATATATAAAAACATTTTTTTTCCTCAGTTTAGGCCGATACGTATTCTTCTACCTATTTTTAGTAAAAAAAATCGCAATAAGCGTTTATCGATTGGTTTGCGCAAAATTTATAGTGTTTACAAAATAGGGGATAGTTTTATTGCATTTTTATTTTTTTTTATTTTTTTACTACTAATGGCGGCGATCAGCAATTTTTTTCGTGACTGCGACATTATGGCGGACACTTCGGACAATTTTGACACATTTTTGGGACCATTGTCATTTTCACAGCAAAAAATGCATTTAAATTGCATTCTTTATTGTGAAAATGACAGTTGCAGTTTGGGAGTTAACCACAGGCGGCGCTGTAGGAGTTAGGGATCACTGTGTATGTGTTTACAACTGTTTGGGGGTGTGGCTGTAGGAATGACGTCATCGATCGTGTCTTCCCTATAAAGGGAATGACGCGATCGATGCGCCGCCATAGTGAAGGACGGGGAAGCCGTGTTTACACACGGCTCTCCTCGTTCTTCAGCTCCGGGGAGCGATCGCGACGGAGCGGCTATAAACAAATAGCCGCGCCGTGGTCCCGGATCGCTCCCCGAGCGGACCCGACCTCCGCATGTAGCGGGGGGGGTCCCGATCGGACCCCCCACCCGCTAATAGGGGAGGACGTACCCATACGCCCATGTGCCTGTACGTGCCATATTGTGGACGTATATGTACATGGGCTGGTCCTTAAGTGGGTAATGATGGTGAGATGTGGGATCAGTGTACACAGAAGGAATATTACACACACTCCTATAGATCCCTGTGTACATGTAATGATGGTGAGATGTGGGCTCAGTGTACACAGAAGGAATATTACACACACTCCTATAGATCTCTGTGTACATGTAATGATGGTGAGATGTGGGATCAGTGTACACAGAAGGAATATTACACACACTCCTATAGATCCCTGTGTACATGTAATGATGGTGAGATGTGGGATCAGTGTACACAGAAGGAATATTACACACACTCCTATACATCTCCGTGTACATGTAATGATGGTGAGATGTGGGCTCAGTGTACACAGATGGAATATTACACACACTCCTATAGATCCCCGTGTACATGTAATGATGGTGAGATGTGGGATCAGTGTACAGATGGAATATTACACACACTCCTATAGATCTCTGTGTACATGTAATGATGGTGAGATGTGGGATCAGTGTACACAGAAGGAATATTACACACACTCCTATAGATCCCTGTGTACATGTAATGATGGTGAGATGTGGGCTCAGTGTACACAGAAGGAATATTACACACACTCCTATACATCTCCGTGTACATGTAATGATGGTGAGATGTGGGCTCAGTGTACACAGATGGAATATTACACACACTCCTATAGATCTCTGTGTACATGTAATGATATAATGATGGTGAGATGTGGGATCAGTGTACACAGATGGAATATTACACACACTCCTATAGATCTCCGTGTACATATAATGATGGTGAGATGTGGGCTCAGTGTACACAGATGTAATATTACACACACTCCTACACATCTCCGTGTACATGTAATGATGGTGAGATGTGGGATCAGTGTACACAGATGGAATATTACACACACTCCTATAGATCTCTGTGTACATGTAATGATGGTGAGATGTGGGATCAGTGTACACAGATGGAATATTACACACACTCCTATAGATCTCTGTGTACATGTAATGATGGTGAGATGTGGGATCAGTGTACACAGATGGAATATTACACACACTCCAATAGATCTCTGTGTACATGTAATGATATAATGATGGTGAGATGTGGGATCAGTGTACACAGATGGAATATTACACACACTCCTATAGATCTCTGTGTACATGTAATGATGGTGAGATGTGGGATCAGTGTACACAGATGGAATATTACACACACTCCTATAGATCTCTGTGTACATGTAATGATGGTGAGATGTGGGCTCAGTGTACACAGATGGAATATTACACACACTCCTATACATCTCCGTGTACATGTAATGATGGTGAGATGTGGGCTCAGTGTACACAGATGGAATATTACACACACTCCTATAGATCTCCGTGTACATGTAATGATGGTGAGATGTGGGATCAGTGTACACAGATGGAATATTACACACACTCCTATAGATCTCCGTGTACATGTAATGATGGTGAGATGTGGGATCAGTGTACACAGATGGAATATTACACACACTCCTATAGATCTCCGTGTACATGTAATGATGGTGAGATGTGGGATCAGTGTACACAGATGGAATATTACACACACACACTCCTATAGATCTCCGTGTACATGTAATGATGGTGAGATGTGGGATCAGTGTACACAGATGGAATATTACACACGCTCCTATAGATCTCCGTGTACATGTAATGATGGTGAGATGTGGGATCAGTGTACACAGATGGAATATTACACACACTCCTATAGATCTCCGTGTACATGTAATGATGGTGAGATGTGGGATCAGTGTACACAGATGGAATATTACACACACTCCTATAGATCTCCGTGTACATGTAATGATGGTGAGATGTGGGATCAGTGTACACAGATGGAATATTACACACACTCCTACACATCTCCGTGTACATGTAATGATGGTGAGATGTGGGATCAGTGTACACAGATGGAATATTACACACGCTCCTATAGATCTCCGTGTACATGTAATGATGGTGAGATGTGGGATCAGTGTACACAGATGGAATATTACACACACTCCTATAGATCTCCGTGTACATGTAATGATGGTGAGATGTGGGATCAGTGTACACAGATGGAATATTACACACACTCCTATAGATCTCCGTGTACATGTAATGATGGTGAGATGTGGGATCAGTGTACACAGATGGAATATTACACACACTCCTACACATCTCCGTGTACATGTAATGATGGTGAGATGTGGGATCAGTGTACACAGATGGAATATTACACACACTCCTATAGATCTCCGTGTACATGTAATGATGGTGAGATGTGGGATCAGTGTACACAGATGGAATATTACACACACACTCCTATAGATCTCCGTGTACATGTAATGATGGTGAGATGTGGGATCAGTGTACACAGATGGAATATTACACACACACTCCTATAGATCTCCGTGTACATGTAATGATGGTGAGATGTGGGATCAGTGTACACAGAAGGAATATTACACACACTCCTATACATCTCCGTGTACATGTAATGATGGTGAGATGTGGGATCAGTGTACACAGATGGAATATTACACACGCTCCTATAGATCTCCGTGTACATGTAATGATGGTGAGATGTGGGATCAGTGTACACAGATGGAATATTACACACACTCCTATAGATCTCCGTGTACATGTAATGATGGTGAGATGTGGGATCAGTGTACACAGATGGAATATTACACACACACTCCTATAGATCTCCGTGTACATGTAATGATGGTGAGATGTGGGATCAGTGTACACAGATGGAATATTACACACACACTCCTATAGATCTCCGTGTACATGTAATGATGGTGAGATGTGGGATCAGTGTACACAGATGGAATATTACACACACTCCTACACATCTCCGTGTACATGTAATGATGGTGAGATGTGGGATCAGTGTACACAGATGGAATATTACACACGCTCCTATAGATCTCCGTGTACATGTAATGATGGTGAGATGTGGGATCAGTGTACACAGATGGAATATTACACACACTCCTATAGATCTCCGTGTACATGTAATGATGGTGAGATGTGGGATCAGTGTACACAGATGGAATATTACACACACTCCTATAGATCTCCGTGTACATGTAATGATGGTGAGATGTGGGATCAGTGTACACAGATGGAATATTACACACACTCCTACACATCTCCGTGTACATGTAATGATGGTGAGATGTGGGATCAGTGTACACAGATGGAATATTACACACGCTCCTATAGATCTCCGTGTACATGTAATGATGGTGAGATGTGGGATCAGTGTACACAGATGGAATATTACACACACTCCTATAGATCTCCGTGTACATGTAATGATGGTGAGATGTGGGATCAGTGTACACAGATGGAATATTACACACACTCCTATAGATCTCCGTGTACATGTAATGATGGTGAGATGTGGGATCAGTGTACACAGATGGAATATTACACACACTCCTATATATCTCCGTGTACATGTAATGATGGTGAGATGTGGGATCAGTGTACACAGATGGAATATTACACACGCTCCTATAGATCTCCGTGTACATGTAATGATGGTGAGATGTGGGATCAGTGTACACAGATGGAATATTACACACACTCCTATAGATCTCCGTGTACATGTAATGATGGTGAGATGTGGGATCAGTGTACACAGATGGAATATTACACACACACTCCTATAGATCTCCGTGTACATGTAATGATGGTGAGATGTGGGATCAGTGTACACAGATGGAATATTACACACACACTCCTATAGATCTCCGTGTACATGTAATGATGGTGAGATGTGGGATCAGTGTACACAGATGGAATATTACACACACTCCTACACATCTCCGTGTACATGTAATGATGGTGAGATGTGGGATCAGTGTACACAGATGGAATATTACACACGCTCCTATAGATCTCCGTGTACATGTAATGATGGTGAGATGTGGGATCAGTGTACACAGATGGAATATTACACACACTCCTATAGATCTCCGTGTACATGTAATGATGGTGAGATGTGGGATCAGTGTACACAGATGGAATATTACACACACTCCTATAGATCTCCGTGTACATGTAATGATGGTGAGATGTGGGATCAGTGTACACAGATGGAATATTACACACACTCCTATACATCTCCGTGTACATGTAATGATGGTGAGATGTGGGATCAGTGTACACAGATGGAATATTACACACGCTCCTATAGATCTCCGTGTACATGTAATGATGGTGAGATGTGGGATCAGTGTACACAGATGGAATATTACACACACTCCTATAGATCTCCGTGTACATGTAATGATGGTGAGATGTGGGATCAGTGTACACAGATGGAATATTACACACACTCCTATAGATCTCCGTGTACATGTAATGATGGTGAGATGTGGGATCAGTGTACACAGATGGAATATTACACACGCTCCTACATATCTCCGTGTACATGTAATGATGGTGAGATGTGGGATCAGTGTACACAGATGGAATATTACACACGCTCCTATAGATCTCCGTGTACATGTAATGATGGTGAGATGTGGGATCAGTGTACACAGATGGAATATTACACACACTCCTATAGATCTCCGTGTACATGTAATGATGGTGAGATGTGGGATCAGTGTACACAGATGGAATATTACACACACACTCCTATAGATCTCCGTGTACATGTAATGATGGTGAGATGTGGGATCAGTGTACACAGATGGAATATTACACACACACTCCTATAGATCTCCGTGTACATGTAATGATGGTGAGATGTGGGATCAGTGTACACAGATGGAATATTACACACGCTCCTATAGATCTCCGTGTACATGTAATGATGGTGAGATGTGGGATCAGTGTACACAGATGGAATATTACACACGCTCCTATAGATCTCCGTGTACATGTAATGATGGTGAGATGTGGGATCAGTGTACACAGATGGAATATTACACACACTCCTATAGATCTCTGTGTACATGTAATGATGGTGAGATGTGGGATCAGTGTACACAGATGGAATATTACACACACTCCTATAGATCTCCGTGTACATGTAATGATGGTGAGATGTGGGATCAGTGTACACAGATGGAATATTACACACACTCCTACACATCTCCGTGTACATGTAATGATGGTGAGATGTGGGATCAGTGTACACAGATGGAATATTACACACGCTCCTATAGATCTCCGTGTACATGTAATGATGGTGAGATGTGGGATCAGTGTACACAGATGGAATATTACACACACTCCTATAGATCTCCGTGTACATGTAATGATGGTGAGATGTGGGATCAGTGTACACAGATGGAATATTACACACACTCCTATAGATCTCCGTGTACATGTAATGATGGTGAGATGTGGGATCAGTGTACACAGATGGAATATTACACACACTCCTACATATCTCCGTGTACATGTAATGATGGTGAGATGTGGGATCAGTGTACACAGATGGAATATTACACACACTCCTATAGATCTCCGTGTACATGTAATGATGGTGAGATGTGGGATCAGTGTACACAGATGGAATATTACACACACTCCTATAGATCTCCGTGTACATGTAATGATGGTGAGATGTGGGATCAGTGTACACAGATGGAATATTACACACGCTCCTACACATCTCCGTGTACATGTAATGATGGTGAGATGTGGGATCAGTGTACACAGATGGAATATTACACACGCTCCTATAGATCTCCGTGTACATGTAATGATGGTGAGATGTGGGATCAGTGTACACAGATGGAATATTACACACACTCCTATAGATCTCCGTGTACATGTAATGATGGTGAGATGTGGGATCAGTGTACACAGATGGAATATTACACACACTCCTATAGATCTCCGTGTACATGTAATGATGGTGAGATGTGGGATCAGTGTACACAGATGGAATATTACACACACTCCTACATATCTCCGTGTACATGTAATGATGGTGAGATGTGGGATCAGTGTACACAGATGGAATATTACACACGCTCCTATAGATCTCCGTGTACATGTAATGATGGTGAGATGTGGGATCAGTGTACACAGATGGAATATTACACACACTCCTATAGATCTCCGTGTACATGTAATGATGGTGAGATGTGGGATCAGTGTACACAGATGGAATATTACACACACACTCCTATAGATCTCCGTGTACATGTAATGATGGTGAGATGTGGGATCAGTGTACACAGATGGAATATTACACACACACTCCTATAGATCTCCGTGTACATGTAATGATGGTGAGATGTGGGATCAGTGTACACAGATGGAATATTACACACACTCCTATAGATCTCCGTGTACATGTAATGATGGTGAGATGTGGGATCAGTGTACACAGATGGAATATTACACACACTCCTATAGATCTCCGTGTACATGTAATGATGGTGAGATGTGGGATCAGTGTACACAGATGGAATATTACACACACACTCCTATAGATCTCCGTGTACATGTAATGATGGTGAGATGTGGGATCAGTGTACACAGATGGAATATTACACACACACTCCTATAGATCTCCGTGTACATGTAATGATGGTGAGATGTGGGATCAGTGTACACAGATGGAATATTACACACACTCCTACACATCTCCGTGTACATGTAATGATGGTGAGATGTGGGATCAGTGTACACAGATGGAATATTACACACGCTCCTATAGATCTCCGTGTACATGTAATGATGGTGAGATGTGGGATCAGTGTACACAGATGGAATATTACACACACTCCTATAGATCTCCGTGTACATGTAATGATGGTGAGATGTGGGATCAGTGTACACAGATGGAATATTACACACACTCCTATAGATCTCCGTGTACATGTAATGATGGTGAGATGTGGGATCAGTGTACACAGATGGAATATTACACACACTCCTACACATCTCCGTGTACATGTAATGATGGTGAGATGTGGGATCAGTGTACACAGATGGAATATTACACACGCTCCTATAGATCTCCGTGTACATGTAATGATGGTGAGATGTGGGATCAGTGTACACAGATGGAATATTACACACACTCCTATAGATCTCCGTGTACATGTAATGATGGTGAGATGTGGGATCAGTGTACACAGATGGAATATTACACACACTCCTATAGATCTCCGTGTACATGTAATGATGGTGAGATGTGGGATCAGTGTACACAGATGGAATATTACACACACTCCTACAGATCTCCGTGTACATGTAATGATGGTGAGATGTGGGATCAGTGTACACAGATGGAATATTACACACGCTCCTATAGATCTCCGTGTACATGTAATGATGGTGAGATGTGGGATCAGTGTACACAGATGGAATATTACACACACTCCTATAGATCTCCGTGTACATGTAATGATGGTGAGATGTGGGATCAGTGTACACAGATGGAATATTACACACACACTCCTATAGATCTCCGTGTACATGTAATGATGGTGAGATGTGGGATCAGTGTACACAGATGGAATATTACACACACACTCCTATAGATCTCCGTGTACATGTAATGATGGTGAGATGTGGGATCAGTGTACACAGATGGAATATTACACACGCTCCTATAGATCTCCGTGTACATGTAATGATGGTGAGATGTGGGATCAGTGTACACAGATGGAATATTACACACGCTCCTATAGATCTCCGTGTACATGTAATGATGGTGAGATGTGGGATCAGTGTACACAGATGGAATATTACACACACTCCTATAGATCTCCGTGTACATGTAATGATGGTGAGATGTGGGATCAGTGTACACAGATGGAATATTACACACACTCCTATAGATCTCCGTGTACATGTAATGATGGTGAGATGTGGGATCAGTGTACACAGATGGAATATTACACACACTCCTACACATCTCCGTGTACATGTAATGATGGTGAGATGTGGGATCAGTGTACACAGATGGAATATTACACACGCTCCTATAGATCTCCGTGTACATGTAATGATGGTGAGATGTGGGATCAGTGTACACAGATGGAATATTACACACACTCCTATAGATCTCCGTGTACATGTAATGATGGTGAGATGTGGGATCAGTGTACACAGATGGAATATTACACACACTCCTATAGATCTCCGTGTACATGTAATGATGGTGAGATGTGGGATCAGTGTACACAGATGGAATATTACACACACTCCTACATATCTCCGTGTACATGTAATGATGGTGAGATGTGGGATCAGTGTACACAGATGGAATATTACACACGCTCCTATAGATCTCCGTGTACATGTAATGATGGTGAGATGTGGGATCAGTGTACACAGATGGAATATTACACACACTCCTATAGATCTCCGTGTACATGTAATGATGGTGAGATGTGGGATCAGTGTACACAGATGGAATATTACACACACACTCCTATAGATCTCCGTGTACATGTAATGATGGTGAGATGTGGGATCAGTGTACACAGATGGAATATTACACACACACTTATAGATCTCCGTGTACATGTAATGATGGTGAGATGTGGGATCAGTGTACACAGATGGAATATTACACACGCTCCTATAGATCTCCGTGTACATGTAATGATGGTGAGATGTGGGATCAGTGTACACAGATGGAATATTACACACGCTCCTATAGATCTCCGTGTACATGTAATGATGGTGAGATGTGGGATCAGTGTACACAGATGGAATATTACACACACTCCTATAGATCTCTGTGTACATGTAATGATGGTGAGATGTGGGATCAGTGTACACAGATGGAATATTACACACACACTCCTATAGATCTCCGTGTACATGTAATGATGGTGAGATGTGGGATCAGTGTACACAGATGGAATATTACACACACTCCTACACATCTCCGTGTACATGTAATGATGGTGAGATGTGGGATCAGTGTACACAGATGGAATATTACACACGCTCCTATAGATCTCCGTGTACATGTAATGATGGTGAGATGTGGGATCAGTGTACACAGATGGAATATTACACACACTCCTATAGATCTCCGTGTACATGTAATGATGGTGAGATGTGGGATCAGTGTACACAGATGGAATATTACACACACTCCTATAGATCTCCGTGTACATGTAATGATGGTGAGATGTGGGATCAGTGTACACAGATGGAATATTACACACACTCCTACATATCTCCGTGTACATGTAATGATGGTGAGATGTGGGATCAGTGTACACAGATGGAATATTACACACGCTCCTATAGATCTCTGTGTACATGTAATGATGGTGAGATGTGGGATCAGTGTACACAGATGGAATATTACACACACTCCTATAGATCTCCGTGTACATGTAATGATGGTGAGATGTGGGATCAGTGTACACAGATGGAATATTACACACACACTCCTATAGATCTCCGTGTACATGTAATGATGGTGAGATGTGGGATCAGTGTACACAGATGGAATATTACACACACACTCCTATAGATCTCCGTGTACATGTAATGATGGTGAGATGTGGGATCAGTGTACACAGATGGAATATTACACACACACTCCTATAGATCTCCGTGTACATGTAATGATGGTGAGATGTGGGATCAGTGTACACAGATGGAATATTACACACGCTCCTATAGATCTCCGTGTACATGTAATGATGGTGAGATGTGGGATCAGTGTACACAGATGGAATATTACACACGCTCCTATAGATCTCCGTGTACATGTAATGATGGTGAGATGTGGGATCAGTGTACACAGATGGAATATTACACACACTCCTATAGATCTCCGTGTACATGTAATGATGGTGAGATGTGGGATCAGTGTACACAGATGGAATATTACACACACACTCCTATAGATCTCCGTGTACATGTAATGATGGTGAGATGTGGGATCAGTGTACACAGATGGAATATTACACACACTCCTACACATCTCCGTGTACATGTAATGATGGTGAGATGTGGGATCAGTGTACACAGATGGAATATTACACACACTCCTATAGATCTCCGTGTACATGTAATGATGGTGAGATGTGGGATCAGTGTACACAGATGGAATATTACACACACACTCCTATAGATCTCCGTGTACATGTAATGATGGTGAGATGTGGGATCAGTGTACACAGATGGAATATTACACACACACTCCTATAGATCTCCGTGTACATGTAATGATGGTGAGATGTGGGATCAGTGTACACAGATGGAATATTACACACACACTCCTATAGATCTCCGTGTACATGTAATGATGGTGAGATGTGGGATCAGTGTACACAGATGGAATATTACACACGCTCCTATAGATCTCCGTGTACATGTAATGATGGTGAGATGTGGGATCAGTGTACACAGATGGAATATTACACACGCTCCTATAGATCTCTGTGTACATGTAATGATGGTGAGATGTGGGATCAGTGTACACAGATGGAATATTACACACACTCCTATAGATCTCCGTGTACATGTAATGATGGTGAGATGTGGGATCAGTGTACACAGATGGAATATTACACACACACTCCTATAGATCTCCGTGTACATGTAATGATGGTGAGATGTGGGATCAGTGTACACAGATGGAATATTACACACACTCCTACACATCTCCGTGTACATGTAATGATGGTGAGATGTGGGATCAGTGTACACAGATGGAATATTACACACACTCCTATAGATCTCCGTGTACATGTAATGATGGTGAGATGTGGGATCAGTGTACACAGATGGAATATTACACACACTCCTATAGATCTCCGTGTACATGTAATGATGGTGAGATGTGGGATCAGTGTACACAGATGGAATATTACACACACTCCTATAGATCTCCGTGTACATGTAATGATGGTGAGATATGGGATCAGTGTACACAGATGGAATATTACACACACTCCTACATATCTCCGTGTACATGTAATGATGGTGAGATGTGGGATCAGTGTACACAGATGGAATATTACACACGCTCCTATAGATCTCCGTGTACATGTAATGATGGTGAGATGTGGGATCAGTGTACACAGATGGAATATTACACACACTCCTATAGATCTCCGTGTACATGTAATGATGGTGAGATGTGGGATCAGTGTACACAGATGGAATATTACACACACACTCCTATAGATCTCTGTGTACATGTAATGATGGTGAGATGTGGGATCAGTGTACACAGATGGAATATTACACACACACTCCTATAGATCTCCGTGTACATGTAATGATGGTGAGATGTGGGATCAGTGTACACAGATGGAATATTACACACACACTCCTATAGATCTCCGTGTACATGTAATGATGGTGAGATGTGGGATCAGTGTACACAGATGGAATATTACACACGCTCCTATAGATCTCCGTGTACATGTAATGATGGTGAGATGTGGGATCAGTGTACACAGATGGAATATTACACACGCTCCTATAGATCTCCGTGTACATGTAATGATGGTGAGATGTGGGATCAGTGTACACAGATGGAATATTACACACACTCCTATAGATCTCCGTGTACATGTAATGATGGTGAGATGTGGGATCAGTGTACACAGATGGAATATTACACACACACTCCTATAGATCTCCGTGTACATGTAATGATGGTGAGATGTGGGATCAGTGTACACAGATGGAATATTACACACACTCCTACACATCTCCGTGTACATGTAATGATGGTGAGATGTGGGATCAGTGTACACAGATGGAATATTACACACGCTCCTATAGATCTCCGTGTACATGTAATGATGGTGAGATGTGGGATCAGTGTACACAGATGGAATATTACACACACTCCTATAGATCTCCGTGTACATGTAATGATGGTGAGATGTGGGATCAGTGTACACAGATGGAATATTACACACACTCCTATAGATCTCCGTGTACATGTAATGATGGTGAGATGTGGGATCAGTGTACACAGATGGAATATTACACACACTCCTACATATCTCCGTGTACATGTAATGATGGTGAGATGTGGGATCAGTGTACACAGATGGAATATTACACACGCTCCTATAGATCTCCGTGTACATGTAATGATGGTGAGATGTGGGATCAGTGTACACAGATGGAATATTACACACACTCCTATAGATCTCCGTGTACATGTAATGATGGTGAGATGTGGGATCAGTGTACACAGATGGAATATTACACACACACTCCTATAGATCTCCGTGTACATGTAATGATGGTGAGATGTGGGATCAGTGTACACAGATGGAATATTACACACACACTCCTATAGATCTCCGTGTACATGTAATGATGGTGAGATGTGGGATCAGTGTACACAGATGGAATATTACACACACACTCCTATAGATCTCCGTGTACATGTAATGATGGTGAGATGTGGGATCAGTGTACACAGATGGAATATTACACACGCTCCTATAGATCTCCGTGTACATGTAATGATGGTGAGATGTGGGATCAGTGTACACAGATGGAATATTACACACGCTCCTATAGATCTCCGTGTACATGTAATGATGGTGAGATGTGGGATCAGTGTACACAGATGGAATATTACACACACTCCTATAGATCTCCGTGTACATGTAATGATGGTGAGATGTGGGATCAGTGTACACAGATGGAATATTACACACACACTCCTATAGATCTCCGTGTACATGTAATGATGAACAGACAATTTCTTTCACCGCTCCAGGTGAGTCTCGTAGATCATCAAGGGTAGTTTGAACCACCAGGGTGCCGGCAATGCTGATTGTAGCAAAAACGAAAAGAACTCTGGACAGCCGCACTCCAAAATGACTTAAAATAAAGTTGGTCTTTTAATGTAAAAAGTACATACAGGCACTGCAAACAACAGATACAGATTGGCCGACGCGTTTCACGCTGCAATTCAGCGCTTAGTCATGGCTAACATAGGTTCACACTGAAAATACATATATACCCATACCACCATCATGTGAGAAAACATTCGCCTATGGCGAGACTGGATCAATTAAACAATTAGATAGTTAATTGCATGCATATTAAAACCAATTTATATGGAACAGGTGATGTAGCATATCTTGCAATTAACATGTTAAAGTGAAGAAAAAAAAGAGAAACAAAAACAAAATAAGACCATACATATGCCTAGGACATGTGAATAGACAAACCGCACCTATATATATCTTGGGGTTTCCAAATAGGCAAGATAACCATTGTAACTAGTGTATGACTCCACTTAGAGTTAGTAAAAATGACTCCAATGACTCCAATATATATAGTGTATGACTCCACTTAGAGTTAGTAAAAATAATAGTATAAAGTAAAATAAAATGAAAATAAAATAAAATAAAATTTCCGTTTATTGTGTTTTGTGAAAGACACAACTATTATAAAAATATGTATGTGAACACTCCTGTGTAAAATAGTGAATATACCCATCGAACTATGTCCTGGGGGTGAATATTGAAGTGCTTCTAAATCTTTTATATTTTATTTTATTTTTTATTTTTTATTTTTTATTTGTGTCATATTTTCTAGACTATATTTGTCTTTTATTATTAAATTTTTTTTTTTTTTAGGTTTTTTAAAAGTTTTTTAGAATCAATTATCTAGTGTTTTACTATATGTGTTATTCTAAACAAAGAATGAAAAATAAAGTGTTAAATATAGAAGATTATCGTAATCGCAATTGCAATTGAAAAGATAAACTTCTGTGTATTAGTGTTAATACCAATATTTTAAATTTCATTGATATTCTTATATATAATATATCAACTGTGACTTAGTGTTAATAAGCACATAGTGGAAGTCAAGATGTAATCCATCTATTTTATACGGTAAACCCGAGAAGATTGCCTCAGGTCATGTATATCAGACCAAAAAATGTATATATATGGAGATTGCTAATGTCAAAGCCTCTATGTGTCTAGTTACGAGTTGAAGACATAGTACTCTTATAGTATGAAGATTAATTGTCGGGAGACAAATACAGGCTCTCCAATACAGTAATCAATATCTAGAACACAGAGGCATGACTCTCCAAAAGGCTATACCGATGTATATGGAGTAAATATCTTTCTCATGGACAGAAAATAAGTATGGAACAAGCTCAAAGAGTTTGCCGTAAAAAACGGGAAGGAAAAGAACATCCCCTGTACATAAGGGTTAACAGTAATATATGGCTAATGGTTTAACATGATCATAACTAGGTCAAGATTACGGTCTGGTGTGTATGGACATTAAGTCAACAGTGATATAACACTGTGAGACACGATAGAAAATCGATATGTCATAGGGACCCTGATCATGACTCTCCAGAAGGCCGGAATGTAAAACCGTTAAGGGCAATAATGCTTGATGTGCATTATCCAGCATATGTGGAACTAAGCTGAAAAATAGATCATGGATTTGAGAAAGATGTGGTTATGATGTATGTTATAGAGGAGGACACATGGTCCCCAAAAAAAGAAAGAAAGAAAAAAGAAAAAAGAAGAAAAAGAAAAAAAGGGAGAAAAGAAGAAAAAATGGTGATGGATATAATGTTCCGTAAAATTGGGCTTCAAAGAAGCACCGTTGGAACCGAAAGGGGGGGAGAGAGGGGGGGGGGGATTTAAATCTTTAGTATCAAGACACAAATGAGAAATGTTCCCATGTTGTGTGAAATGTTATGAAATGAAATATGTGGAAAAAAAGATTGAATGTCAATGAACAAAAATATGGTAAACAAAGCAGTACAGACACTGTAATGATAACTATGTGTCTGGCCGGCTAGACTGAGTGAAAGTCCATAGTAAATGTATCAATTGAAATGAAATTGACATTCGAAATGAAATGGCCATAACTGTGAATACTCTAAACACAGATATGTGCCAATCCGTCCCCTCTCCCCTCCTAGCAGAACCCCTCTGCATCTCAAGACATTTAATGAGGAACCCGATTGATGATTGGTCTAAATAAAAGTGAAGTGCAGCAAAATGATGCATGTATA
>NW_024404777.1:0-17500 GCF_905171775.1 Rana temporaria
TGGAGAGATGAATGGATGGATGAATGGATGGATGAATGGATGGATGAATGGATGGATGAATGGATGGAGACATGGATGGATGAATGGATGGATGAATGGATGGAGATATGAGGGATGGAGAGATGAATGGATGGATGGAGAGATGAATGGAGATATGAGGGATGGAGAGATGGATGGAGACATGGATAGATGGAGACATGGATGGATGAATGGATGGAGAGATGTATGGATGGATGGATGGATGGATGGATGGATGAATGGATGGAGACATGGATGGAGAGATGTATGGATGGATGGAGAGATGGATGGATGGATGGATGGAGAGATGGATGGATGGAGACATGGATGGATGGAGAGATGTATGGATGGATGGATGGATGGATGGATGAATGGATGGATGAATGGATGGATGAATGGATGGATGAATGGATGGAGACATGGATGGAGACATGGATGGATGAATGGATGGATGAATGGATGGAGATATGAGGGATGGAGAGATGAATGGATGGATGGAGAGATGAATGGAGATATGAGGGATGGAGAGATGTATGGATGAATGGATGGAGACATGGATGGATGAATGGATGGAGACATGGATGGATGGAGACATGGATGGATGAATGGATGGAGAGATGTATGGATGGATGGATGGATGGATGGATGAATGGATGGAGACATGGATGGAGAGATGTATGGATGGATGGAGAGATGTATGGATGGAGTTATTGAGCTCTGTAGACATCTCTATGGTCGGGTCACACACGGAGCGTCTCACATCAGGGGGGGAGGGGGGGTTCCGCTGCGTCTCCGGTCGGATCTCAGTCTGGATTGGGAGACTCTCGGGATTCTCTCCGGAGATGTGAGATCCGGATCCATAGGGAAGGGGATCCCGGCCCGGAGGTTGTATTATTTCCTCTCCTTCCCATTACAGGGATTACCCCGGCAGCATTTCCTCTCCAATCCCGGAGAAGTCGGTGGCCGACATTTGGTGTCGCAGTACGATGACCATTACATCCGAGGCGGGAACTCCGCCCTTCCCCCACTCCGCACCTGGGATGGGAGGAGCTTGGCCTGGCTTCCCGAGAGATCCGACTTCCCTCTGACAGGTCAGTATCGGTATATATATATATATATATATATATATGTGTGTGTCAGAGTCCCGCCTCCTGATGTGACTTTCTATCATCATTCACATGGACACACCTCTCCGTACACCTGAGTGAGAGCCACAGCACAGCACCCCGGGATTATGTGCACACCTACCTCCATACACAGGAGATCCTCCATACACGGGAGATCCTCCATACACGGGAGATCCTCCATACACCAGAGATCCTCCATACACCGGAGATCCTCCATACACCAGAGATCCTCCATACACCAGAGATCCCCCATACACCAGAGATCCTCCATACACCAGAGATCCTCCATACACCAGAGATCCTCCATACACCGGAGATCCTCCATACACCAGAGATCCCCCATACACCAGAGATCCTCCATACACCAGAGATCCTCCATACACCAGAGATCCTCCATACACCAGAGATCCTCCATACACCAGAGATCCTCCATACACCGGAGATCCTCCATACACCGGAGATCCTCCATACACCGGAGATCCTCCATACACCAGAGATCCTCCATACACCAGAGATCCCCCATACACCAGAGATCCTCCATACACCAGAGATCCTCCATACACCAGAGATCCTCCATACACCAGAGATCCTCCATACACCGGAGATCCTCCATACACCGGAGATCCTCCATACACCGGAGATCCTCCATACACCGGAGATCCTCCATACACCAGAGATCCTCCATACACCAGAGATCCCCCATACACCAGAGATCCTCCATACACCAGAGATCCTCCATACACCAGAGATCCTCCATACACCAGAGATCCTCCATACACCAGAGATCCTCCATACACCGGAGATCCTCCATACACCGGAGATCCTCCATACACCGGAGATCCTCCATACACCGGAGATCCTCCATACACCGGAGATCCTCCATACACGGGAGATCCTCCATACACCAGAGATCCTCCATACACCGGAGATCCTCCATACACCAGAGATCCTCCATACACCAGAGATCCTCCATACACCAGAGATCCTCCATACACCAGAGATCCTCCATACACCAGAGATCCTCCATACACCAGAGATCCTCCATACACCGGAGATCCTCCATACACCGGAGATCCTCCATACACCGGAGATCCTCCATACACGGGAGATCCTCCATACACGGGAGATCCTCCATACATCTGAGATCCCCCATACACGGGAGATCCTCCATACACCAGAGATCCTCCATACACCAGAGATCCTCCATACACCAGAGATCCTCCATACACCAGAGATCCTCCATACACCAGAGATCCTCCATACACCAGAGATCCTCCATACACCAGAGATCCTCCATACACCAGAGATCCTCCATACACCAGAGATCCTCCATACACCAGAGATCCTCCATACACCAGAGATCCTCCATACACCAGAGATCCTCCATACACCAGAGATCCTCCATACACCAGAGATCCTCCATACACCAGAGATCCTCCATACACCAGAGATCCTCCATACACGAGAGATCCTCCATACACGAGAGATCCTCCATACACGAGAGATCCTCCATACACGAGAGATCCTCCACACACTCCTGACCCCTGTACTCTGTACATTACACACTCCTGACGCCTGTACTCTGTACATTACACACTCCTGACCCCTGTACTCTGTACATTACACACTCCTGATCCCTGTACATTACACACTCCTGACCCCTGTACCCCGGGATTATGTGCACACCTACCTCCATACACAGGAGATCCTCCATACATGGGAGATCCTCCATACACCAGAGATCCTCCATACATCCGAGATCCTCCATACACCAGAGATCCTCCATACACCAGAGATCCTCCACACACTCCTGACCCCTGTACTCTGTACATTACACACTCCTGACCCCTGTACTCTGTACATTACACACTCCTGACCCCTGTACTCTGTACATTACACACTCCTGACCCCTGTACTCTGTACATTACACACTCCTGACCCCTGTACTCTGTACATTACACACCCCTGACCCCTGTACTCTGTACATTACACACCCCTGACCCCTGTACTCTGTACATTACACACTCCTGTCCCCTGTACTCTGTACATTACACACTCCTGACCCCTGTACTCTGTACATTACACACTCCTGACCCCTGTACTCTGTACATTACACACTCCTGTCCCCTGTACTCTGTACATTACACACTCCTGACCCCTGTACTCTGTACATTACACACTCCTGTCCCCTGTACTCTGTACATTACACACTCCTGTCCCCTGTACTCTGTACATTACACACTCCTGTCCCCTGTACTCTGTACATTACACACTCCTGACCCCTGTACTCTGTACATTACACACTCCTGACCCCTGTACTCTGTACATTACACACTCCTGACCCCTGTACTCTGTACATTACACACTCCTGACCCCTGTACTCTGTACATTACACACTCCTGTCCCCTGTACTCTGTACATTACACACTCCTGTCCCCTGTACTCTGTACATTACACACTCCTGACCCCTGTACTCTGTACATTACACACTCCTGACCCCTGTACTCTGTACATTACACACTCCTGACCCCTGTACTCTGTACATTACACACTCCTGACCCCTGTACATTACACACCCCTGACCCCTGTACTCTGTACATTACACACTCCTGACCCCTGTACTCTGTACATTACACACTCCTGACCCCTGTACTCTGTACATTACACACTCCTGTCCCCTGTACTCTGTACATTACACACTCCTGACCCCTGTACTCTGTACATTACACACTCCTGTCCCCTGTACTCTGTACATTACACACTCCTGTCCCCTGTACTCTGTACATTACACACTCCTGTCCCCTGTACTCTGTACATTACACACTCCTGACCCCTGTACTCTGTACATTACACACTCCTGACCCCTGTACTCTGTACATTACACACTCCTGACCCCTGTACTCTGTACATTACACACTCCTGACCCCTGTACTCTGTACATTACACACTCCTGTCCCCTGTACTCTGTACATTACACACTCCTGTCCCCTGTACTCTGTACATTACACACTCCTGACCCCTGTACTCTGTACATTACACACTCCTGACCCCTGTACTCTGTACATTACACACTCCTGACCCCTGTACTCTGTACATTACACACTCCTGACCCCTGTACATTACACACTCCTGTCCCCTGTACTCTGTACATTACACACTCCTGTCCCCTGTACTCTGTACATTACACACTCCTGACCCCTGTACTCTGTACATTACACACTCCTGACCCCTGTACTCTGTACATTACACACTCCTGACCCCTGTACTCTGTACATTACACACTCCTGATCCCTGTACTCTGTACATTACATACTCCTGACCCCTGTACTCTGTACATTACACACTCCTGTCCCCTGTACTCTGTACATTACACACTCCTGTCCCCTGTACTCTGTACATTACACACTCCTGACCCCTGTACTCTGTACATTACACACTCCTGACCCCTGTACTCTGTACATTACACACTCCTGATCCCTGTACTCTGTACATTACATACTCCTGACCCCTGTACTCTGTACATTACACACTCCTGTCCCCTGTACTCTGTACATTACACACTCCTGTCCCCTGTACTCTGTACATTACATACTCCTGACCCCTGTACTCTGTACATTACACACTCCTGTCCCCTGTACTCTGTACATTACACACTCCTGTCCCCTGTACTCTGTACATTACACACTCCTGACCCCTGTACTCTGTACATTACACACTCCTGTCCCCTGTACTCTGTACATTACACACTCCTGTCCCCTGTACATTACACACCCCTGACCCCTGTACTCTGTACATTACACACTCCTGACCCCTGTACTCTGTACATTACACACTCCTGACCCCTGTACTCTGTACATTACACACTCCTGACCCCTGTACTCTGTACATTACACACCCCTGACCCCTGTACTCTGTACATTACACACTTCCTGTCCTCTGGTGACAACGCTCACTCCTTGCACTGTGTCTATGGAGGGCGTGTTGTCACCTTCAGGTACTTCTACTAGCTGTAGCTGTAATGATTACATTATTGATTGGCTGTGATCTTCCCGGAGATCTTCCTCGGCACACAGACCGCCGCCTACTAAAGAACAATCTTTTCCTTTGCAGATCCTCCAACCAACTTCGGTCTTCTACAGGAAAAGCAAAAACTCTGGAGAGATCGCTCTTCAGAGGAGCAGAGAAGTGTCTATTCGGCCTCCTATAGGCCCCTGCCAGTCTCCGCCTTCATCGCCCCCCGATACGGGACGGCCCCTCGTCTCCTCTCCAGCACCATGCACAGGAGCAACAATACTAATAAAGCTTTAGACTTCAAGTGTCAGACCTACCTCCAGGTCCCGGACCACCCCGGGGGGCAACCCACAGCTTAGATATCATCCATGTCTTCCCGGGCCAATCAATGTCCGTGTGTCTTATCAATAAAGTTCTGGAATCACAATATTATCTGTTCAATTATTGGAGGAATCGTCCGAGAAAAGACCAATCACAGCCATTTCCATCATTCCGCTGAACCCGAGATCCCTCCTGACCCCTGACCCCTGTCCCTCCCGAGATCCCTCCACCAATCACAGCTATTTCCATCATTCCGCTGAACCCGAGATCCCTCCTGACCCCTGACCCCTGTCCCTCCCGAGATCCCTCCACCAATCACAGCCATTTCCATCATTCCGCTGAACCCGAGATCCCTCCTGACCCCTGACCCCTGTCCCTCCTGAGATCCCTCCACCAATCACAGCCATTTCCATCATTCCGCTGAACCCGAGATCCCTCCTGACCCCTGTCCCTCCCGAGATCCCTCCACCAATCACAGCCATTTCCATCATTCCGCTGAACCCGAGATCCCTCCTGACCCCTGACCCCTGTCCCTCCCGAGATCCCTCCACCAATCACAGCCATTTCCATCATTCCGCTGAACCCGAGATCCCTCCTGACCCCTGACCCTCCCGAGATCCCTCCACCAATCACAGCCATTTCCATCATTCCGCTGAACCCGAGATCCCTCCTGACCCCTGTCCCTCCCGAGATCCCTCCACCAATCACAGCCATTTCCATCATTCCGCTGAACCCGAGATCCCTCCTGACCCCTGACCCCTGTCCCTCCCGAGATCCCTCCTGACCCCTGACCCCTGTCCCTCCCGATATCCCTCCACCAATCACAGCTATTTCCATCATTCCGCTGAACCCGAGATCCCTCCTGACCCCTGACCCCTGTCCCTCCCGAGATCCCTCCACCAATCACAGCCATTTCCATCATTCCGCTGAACCCGAGATCCCTCCTGACCCCTGACCCCTGTCCCTCCCGAGATCCCTCCACCAATCACAGCCATTTCCATCATTCCGCTGAACCCGAGATCCCTCCTGACCCCTGTCCCTCCCGAGATCCCTCCACCAATCACAGCCATTTCCATCATTCCGCTGAACCCGAGATCCCTCCTGACCCCTGACCCCTGTCCCTCCCGAGATCCCTCCACCAATCACAGCCATTTCCATCATTCCGCTGAACCCGAGATCCCTCCTGACCCCTGACCCCTGTCCCTCCCGAGATCCCTCCTGACCCCTGACCCCTGTCCCTCCCGATATCCCTCCACCAATCACAGCCATTTCCATCATTACGCTGAACCCGAGATCCCTCCTGACCCCTGACCCCTGTCCCTCCCGAGATCCCTCCACCAATCACAGCCATTTCCATCATTCCGGTGAACCCGAGATCCCTCCTGACCCCTGACCCCTGTCCCTCCCGAGATCCCTCCACCAATCACAGCCATTTCCATCATTCCGCTGAACCCGAGATCCCTCCTGACCCCTGACCCTCCCGAGATCCCTCCTGACCCCTGTCCCTCCCGAGATCCCTCCTTCCACACTACACAGCCAGGATGGAGGGATCTCCACCACTCTCAATGATAGGAGGTCGCATGTGATTGGACGCAGTCACTCTTCAGATTTCCCACCTCACATTGCTGAACACAATGGGCTAGATTCAGGTAGCTGTATCTCCAGATACGCCGCCGTAATTTGGGCCGGCGTATCGTTACGCCGATTCTCAAAGGCAGATACACTAAACAAATAGGCTTCCTCCGCCGACGTAACTTGAATGCGGCGGCGCATAATTGTGTGCAATATTACGTTGGCCGCTAGGGGCGCTTCCGATGTTGTCTGCGTAGAATATGCAAATTACCTAGATACGCCGATTCACAAACGTACGTGCGCCCAGCGGTAGTTTTTTACGTCGTTTGCGTTAGTCTTTTTCGGCGTAACGTTGCTCCTGCTATTAGGTGGCGCAGCCAATGTTAAGTATGGACGTCGTTCCCGCTTCGAAATTTCAATTTATTACGTCGTTTTCGTAAGTCGTTCGCGAATAGGGCTGGAAGTAAATTACGTTCACGTCGAAAGCAATGACGATTTGCGTCGGAATTTCAAACATGCGCACTGGAATTTTTTCACGAACGGTGCATGCACCGTTCGTAAAAAACGTAGAATACGCGGGGTCAACCTAATTTAAATAAAACACGCCCCCCTCAACATCATTTGAATGACGCGCGCTTACGCCGGCCCCATTTACGCTACGCCGCCGTAAGTTAGGAGGCAAGTGCTTTGTGAATACAGCACTTGCCTCTCAAACTTATGGCGGCGCAGCGTAAATACGATAGAGTGCGCCGCCGTAAGAAGGGGCGCAGCTACTTGAATCTAGCCCAATGTCTATTATTCATCATATTATTATTTTATGGAAAGGATGGAGCGCGAAGGAATCGTTTTCAGGCAGATCTCAAATCATCCATGGGGTAGATTCAAAGAGCAATTGCGTCTGCGTAACCATAGTTACGCAGCGCAATTGCTTACCTGCGCCGGCGTAACGAATGCTCCCGATTCAGAAAGTTCGATACGCCGACTGCAGCCTAAGATTTGACTGGCATAAGGCTCTTATGCCCGCATATCTTAGGCTGCATTCTTGCGGTGGCCGCTAGGTGGCGTTCCCGTAGTGGTCAGCGTATATTATGCAAATTGCATACTAACACCGATTCACAACCCTACGCGAGCCCTGCGTACACAGTTTACGTCGTTTCCGTATGGCGTTTTTCGCGTAAGGCTGCCCCTGCTATTAGCAGGGGCAGCCAATGCTACGTATACCCGTCGTTCCCGCGTCGCAAAATTAAAATTTACGTTGTTTGTGCAAGTGAATCGTGAATGGCGCTGGACGCCATTCACGTTCACTTTGAAGCAAATGAGGTCCTTGCGACGTCATTTACCGCAATGCACGTCGGGAAAGTTTCCAGACGGAGCATGCGCACTACGCTCGCCGCGGGAACGCGCCTAATTTAAATGATCCACGCCCCCTACGGGATCATTTAAATTGCGCGCGCCTACGCCGGCAAGTTTTACGGAGCGCCCGCGCAAATTACGGAGCTACTGCTCCGTGAATCAAGGGTAGCGCAGGTAATTTGCGGAGGCGCAGCGGCAAAACGGTGCTCTGCGCCTCCGTAAAAACTGCGCAAATCTAACTGAATCTACCCCAATGATTATAAACAATGTTACTTTGTATCTCTCTCTCTCCCGTCTGATCAATGTTTATAAACAATGTTACTTTGTATCTCTCTATCTCCTGTCTGATCAATGTTTATAAACAATGTTACTTTGTATCTCTCTATCTCCCATCTGATCAATGTTTATAAACAATGTTACTTTGTATCTCTATCTCCCGTCTGATCAATGTTTATAAACAATGTTACTTTGTATCTCTCTATCTCCTGTCTGATCAATGTTTATAAACAATGTTACTTTGTATCTCTCTATCTCCCGTCTGATCAATGTTTATAAACAATGTTACTTTGTATCTCTCTCTCTCCCGTCTGATCAATGTTTATAAACAATGTTACTTTGTATCTCTATCTCCTGTCTGATCAATGTTTATAAACAATGTTACTTTGTATCTCTCTATCTCCCGTCTAATCAATGTTTATAAACAATGTTACTTTGTATCTCTCTCTCTCCCGTCTGATCAATGTTTATAAACAATGTTACTTTGTATCTCTCTATCTCCCGTCTGATCAATGTTTATAAACAATGTTACTTTGTATCTCTCTATCTCTCCCGTCTGATCAATGTTTATAAACAATGTTACTTTGTATCTCTCTATCTCCCGTCTGATCAATGTTTATAAACAATGTTACTTTGTATCTCTCTCTCCCATCTGATCAATGTTTATAAACAATGTTACTTTGTATCTCTCTATCTCCTGTCTGATCAATGTTTATAAACAATGTTACTTTGTATCTCTCTCTCTCCCGTCTGATCAATGTTTATAAACAATGTTACTTTGTATCTCTCTATCTCCCGTCTGATCAATGTTTATAAACAATGTTACTTTGTATCTCTCTATCTCCTGTCTGATCAATGTTTATAAACAATGTTACTTTGTATCTCTATCTCTCCCGTCTGATCAATGTTTATAAACAATGTTACTTTGTATCTCTCTCTCTCCCGTCTGATCAATGTTTATAAACAATGTTACTTTGTATCTCTATCTCCCGTCTGATCAATGTTTATAAACAATGTTACTTTGTATCTCTATCTCCCGTCTGATCAATGTTTATAAACAATGTTACTTTGTATCTCTATCTCCGTCTGATCAATGTTTATAAACAATGTTACTTTGTATCTCTCTATCTCCTCTGATCAATGTTTATAAACAATGTTACTTTGTATCTCTCTCTCTCCCGTCTGATCAATGTTTATAAACAATGTTACTTTGTATCTCTCTCTCTCCTGTCTGATCAATGTTTATAAACAATGTTACTTTGTATCTCTATCTCCCGTCTGATCAATGTTTATAAACAATGTTACTTTGTATCTCTCTCTCCCGTCTGATCAATGTTTATAAACAATGTTACTTTGTATCTCTCTATCTCCCGTCTGATCAATGTTTATAAACAATGTTACTTTGTATCTCTCTATCTCCCGTCTGATCAATGTTTATAAACAATGTTACTTTGTATCTCTCTATCTCCCGTCTGATCAATGTTTATAAACAATGTTACTTTGTATCTCTATCTCCCGTCTGATCAATGTTTATAAACAATGTTACTTTGTATCTCTCTATCTCCCGTCTGATCAATGTTTATAAACAATGTTACTTTGTATCTCTATCTCCCGTCTGAGCAATGTTTATAAACAATGTTACTTTGTATCTCTCTATCTCCTGTCTGATCAATGTTTATAAACAATGTTACTTTGTATCTCTCTATCTCCTGTCTGAGCAATGTTTATAAACAATGTTACTTTGTATCTCTCTATCTCCCGTCTGATCAAT
The DNA here is from genome assembly GCF_905171775.1 of Rana temporaria. Classification (NCBI taxonomy): domain Eukaryota; kingdom Metazoa; phylum Chordata; class Amphibia; order Anura; family Ranidae; genus Rana; species Rana temporaria. Next base: position 10,450 of record NW_024404777.1, read on the forward strand.
GTTTATAAACAATGTTACTTTGTATCTCTCTATCTCCTGTCTGATCAATGTTTATAAACAATGTTACTTTGTATCTCTCTATCTCCCGTCTGATCAATGTTTATAAACAATGTTACTTTGTATCTCTCTATCTCTCTCACCTGATCAATGTTTATAAACAATGTTACTTTGTATCTCTCTATCTCCTGTCTGATCAATGTTTATAAACAATGTTACTTTGTATCTCTATCTCCTGTCTGATCAATGTTTATAAACAATGTTACTTTGTATCTCTCTCTCACCTGATCAATGTTTATAAACAATGTTACTTTGTATCTCTCTATCTCCCGTCTGATCAATGTTTATAAACAATGTTACTTTGTATCTCTCCATCTCCCGTCTGATCAATGTTTATAAACAATGTTACTTTGTATCTCTCTCTCACCTGATCAATGTTTATAAACAATGTTACTTTGTATCTCTCTATCTCCCGTCTGATCAATGTTTATAAACAATGTTACTTTGTATCTCTCTATCTCCCGTCTGATCAATGTTTATAAACAATGTTACTTTGTATCTCTCTATCTCCCGTCTGAGCAATGTTTATAAACAATGTTACTTTGTATCTCTCTATCTCCCGTCCGATCAATGTTTATAAACAATGTTACTTTGTATCTCTATCTCCCGTCTGATCAATGTTTATAAACAATGTTACTTTGTATCTCTCTATCTCCCGTCTGAGCAATGTTTATAAACAATGTTACTTTGTATCTCTCTATCTCCCGTCTGATCAATGTTTATAAACAATGTTACTTTGTATCTCTCTATCTCCCGTCTGATCAATGTTTATAAACAATGTTACTTTGTATCTCTCTATCTCCTGTCTGATCAATGTTTATAAACAATGTTACTTTGTATCTCTCTATCTCCCGTCTGATCAATGTTTATAAACAATGTTACTTTGTATCTCTCTCTCTCCCGTCTGATCAATGTTTATAAACAATGTTACTTTGTATCTCTCTATCTCCCGTCTGATCAATGTTTATAAACAATGTTACTTTGTATCTCTCTATCTCCCGTCTGATCAATGTTTATAAACAATGTTACTTTGTATCTCTCTATCTCCCGTCTGATCAATGTTTATAAACAATGTTACTTTGTATCTCTCTCTCTCCCGTCTGATCAATGTTTATAAACAATGTTACTTTGTATCTCTCTATCTCCCGTCTGATCAATGTTTATAAACAATGTTACTTTGTATCTCTCTATCTCCCGTCTGATCAATGTTTATAAACAATGTTACTTTGTATCTCTCTATCTCCCGTCTGATCAATGTTTATAAACAATGTTACTTTGTATCTCTCTCTCCCGTCTGATCAATGTTTATAAACAATGTTACTTTGTATCTCTCTCTCCTGTCTGATCAATGTTTATAAACAATGTTACTTTGTATCTCTCTATCTCCCGTCCGATCAATGTTTATAAACAATGTTACTTTGTATCTCTATCTCCCCTCTGATCAATGTTTATAAACAATGTTACTTTGTATCTCTCTATCTCTCCTGTCTGATCAATGTTTATAAACAATGTTACTTTGTATCTCTATCTTCCGTCTGATCAATGTTTATAAACAATGTTACTTTGTATCTCTCTATCTCCCGTCTGATCAATGTTTATAAACAATGTTACTTTGTATCTCTCTATCTCGCCTCTGATCAATGTTTATAAACAATGTTACTTTGTATCTCTACCTCCCGTCTGATCAATGTTTATAAACAATGTTACTTTGTATCTCTCTATCTCCCGTCTGATCAATGTTTATAAACAATGTTACTTTGTATCTCTCTCTCCCGTCTGATCAATGTTTATAAACAATGTTACTTTGTATCTCTCTATCTCCCGTCTGATCAATGTTTATAAACAATGTTACTTTGTATCTCTATCTCCCGTCTGATCAATGTTTATAAACAATGTTACTTTGTATCTCTCTATCTCCCGTCTGATCAATGTTTATAAACAATGTTACTTTGTATCTCTATCTCCGTCTGATCAATGTTTATAAACAATGTTACTTTGTATCTCTCTATCTCCTGTCTGATCAATGTTTATAAACAATGTTACTTTGTATCTCTCTATCTCCCGTCTGATCAATGTTTATAAACAATGTTACTTTGTATCTCTCTATCTCCCGTCTGATCAATGTTTATAAACAATGTTACTTTGTATCTCTCTATCTCCCGTCTGATCAATGTTTATAAACAATGTTACTTTGTATCTCTCTCTCTCCCGCCTGATCAATGTTTATAAACAATGTTACTTTGTATCTCTCTATCTCCTGTCTGATCAATGTTTATAAACAATGTTACTTTGTATCTCTCTATCTCCCGTCTGATCAATGTTTATAAACAATGTTACTTTGTATCTCTCTCTCTCCTGTCTGATCAATGTTTATAAACAATGTTACTTTGTATCTCTCTCTCCCGTCTGATCAATGTTTATAAACAATGTTACTTTGTATCTCTCTCCTGTCTGATCAATGTTTATAAACAATGTTACTTTGTATCTCTCTATCTCCCGTCTGATCAATGTTTATAAACAATGTTACTTTGTATCTCTCTCTCTCCCGCCTGATCAATGTTTATAAACAATGTTACTTTGTATCTCTCTATCTCCTGTCTGATCAATGTTTATAAACAATGTTACTTTGTATCTCTCTATCTCCCGTCTGATCAATGTTTATAAACAATGTTACTTTGTATCTCTCTCTCTCCTGTCTGATCAATGTTTATAAACAATGTTACTTTGTATCTCTCTCTCCCGTCTGATCAATGTTTATAAACAATGTTACTTTGTATCTCTCTCCTGTCTGATCAATGTTTATAAACAATGTTACTTTGTATCTCTCTATCTCCCGTCTGATCAATGTTTATAAACAATGTTACTTTGTATCTCTCTATCTCCCGTCCGATCAATGTTTATAAACAATGTTACTTTGTATCTCTATCTCCCGTCTGATCAATGTTTATAAACAATGTTACTTTGTATCTCTCTATCTCCCGTCTGATCAATGTTTATAAACAATGTTACTTTGTATCTCTCTATCTCCTGTCTGATCAATGTTTATAAACAATGTTACTTTGTATCTCTATCTCCTGTCTGATCAATGTTTATAAACAATGTTACTTTGTATCTCTCTATCTCCTGTCTGATCAATGTTTATAAACAATGTTACTTTGTATCTCTCTATCTCCCATCTGATCAATGTTTATAAACAATGTTACTTTGTATCTCTCTCTCCCGTCTGATCAATGTTTATAAACAATGTTACTTTGTATCTCTCTCTCTCCTGTCTGATCAATGTTTATAAACAATGTTACTTTGTATCTCTCTCTCTCCCGTCTGATCAATGTTTATAAACAATGTTACTTTGTATCTCTCTATCTCTCGTCTGATCAATGTTTATAAACAATGTTACTTTGTATCTCTCTATCTCCTGTCTGATCAATGTTTATAAACAATGTTACTTTGTATCTCTCTATCTCCCGTCTGATCAATGTTTATAAACAATGTTACTTTGTATCTCTCTCTCCCGTCTGATCAATGTTTATAAACAATGTTACTTTGTATCTCTCTATCTCCCGTCTGATCAATGTTTATAAACAATGTTACTTTGTATCTCTCTATCTCCCGTCTGATCAATGTTTATAAACAATGTTACTTTGTATCTCTCTATCTCCCGTCTGATCAATGTTTATAAACAATGTTACTTTGTATCTCTATCTCCTGTCTGATCAATGTTTATAAACAATGTTACTTTGTATCTCTCTATCTCCTGTCTGATCAATGTTTATAAACAATGTTACTTTATCTATCTCCCGTCTGATCAATGTTTATAAACAATGTTACTTTGTATCTCTCTATCTCCTGTCTGATCAATGTTTATAAACAATGTTACTTTGTATCTCTCTATCTCCGGTCTGATCAATGTTTATAAACAATGTTACTTTGTATCTCTCCATCTCCCGTCTGATCAATGTTTATAAACAATGTTACTTTGTATCTCTCTATCTCCTGTCTGATCAATGTTTATAAACAATGTTACTTTGTATCTCTCTATCTCCCGTCTGATCAATGTTTATAAACAATGTTACTTTGTATCTCTCTATCTCCCGTCTGATCAATGTTTATAAACAATGTTACTTTGTATCTCTATCTCCGTCTGATCAATGTTTATAAACAATGTTACTTTGTATCTCTCTCTCTCCCGTCTGATCAATGTTTATAAACAATGTTACTTTGTATCTCTCTATCTCCCGTCTGATCAATGTTTATAAACAATGTTACTTTGTATCTCTATCTCCGTCTGATCAATGTTTATAAACAATGTTACTTTGTATCTATCTCTCCCGTCTGATCAATGTTTATAAACAATGTTACTTTGTATCTCTCTATCTCCCGTCTGATCAATGTTTATAAACAATGTTACTTTGTATCTCTATCTCCTGTCTGATCAATGTTTATAAACAATGTTACTTTGTATCTCTCTATCTCCTGTCTGATCAATGTTTATAAACAATGTTACTTTGTATCTCTCTATCTCCCGTCTGATCAATGTTTATAAACAATGTTACTTTGTATCTCTCTATCTCCCGTCTGATCAATGTTTATAAACAATGTTACTTTGTATCTCTCTATCTCCCGTCTGATCAATGTTTATAAACAATGTTACTTTGTATCTCTCTATCTCCTGTCTGATCAATGTTTATAAACAATGTTACTTTGTATCTCTCTATCTCCCGTCTGATCAATGTTTATAAACAATGTTACTTTGTATCTCTCTATCTCTCCCGTCTGATCAATGTTTATAAACAATGTTACTTTGTATCTCTCTATCTCCCGTCTGATCAATGTTTATAAACAATGTTACTTTGTATCTCTCTATCTCCTGTCTGATCAATGTTTATAAACAATGTTACTTTGTATCTCTATCTCCCGTCTGATCAATGTTTATAAACAATGTTACTTTGTATCTCTATCTCCCCGTCTGATCAATGTTTATAAACACTGTTCACTACTCCCGGAGCCTCCCTCTGGGGTCACAGGAGCTGGAAGTACAGAGGAGACATCAGATTTTATTATTTGCTGTCATCGCTCATTGTACATCTACAGAACCCCTGGGGGACCACCAATAGAAAAGATACGTGATGATGTCACACGCCAAAGCTCCACCTAACGCGTTCCGTCCTCATTTCTATGCTGATGACACGTCTTGTATTATGAATAATGGAGCTTACAATAAATGTTTTATTACCCCCCCCCCCCCCATGAGGCGGGGGACATTTATTATATTGTGAAGGACTTTTTCCTTTTTACACATTTTTTATTTCTGTGTTGAACAAAACGCTTCGTTTTCCATTCCAGTTTGGTTGTTTGTACCCAGAAATACGAGGCAGCGATCGATCAGCGCGATGAGCGACTTTTATGCTGTTTGTATATTTTATGATGACTTATAGATATCGCAGGATGTTGTACTGGCCTGGAGCGCCCTCTTGTGTTCGTTGTTTGTAGTGACTTCAGGATGTCCCGAGCCTGAGGGGTTGTGTATATATATATATATATGTACGGTGTATACGGGACCTCGTATTATGACACCTGAGGGGTTGTATATATATATATGTACGGTGTATACAGGACCTCGTATTATGACACCTGAGGGGTTGTGTATATATATATATATATATATATGTACGGTGTATACGGGACCTCGTATTATGACACCTGAGGGGTTGTGTATATATATATATGTACGGTGTATACAGGACCTCGTATTATAACACCTGAGGGGTTGTGTATATATATATATATATATATGTACGGTGTATACGGGACCTCGTATTATGACACCTGAGGGGTTGTGTATATATATATATGTACGGTGTATACGGGACCTCGTATTATGACACCTGAGGGGTTGTGTATATATATATATATATGTACGGTGTATACGGGACCTCGTATTATGACACCTGAGGGGTTGTGTATATATATATATGTACGGTGTATACAGGACCTCGTATTATGACACCTGAGGGGTTGTGTATATATATATATGTACGGTGTATACAGGACCTCGTATTATGACACCTGAGGGGTTGTGTATATATATATATATATATATATATATGTACGGTGTATACAGGACCTCGTATTATGACACCTGAGGGGTTGTGTATATATATATATGTACGGTGTATACGGGACCTCGTATTATGACACCTGAGGGGTTGTGTATATATATATATGTACGGTGTATACAGGACCTCGTATTATGACACCTGAGGGGTTGTGTATATATATATATATGTACGGTGTATACGGGACCTCGTATTATGACACCTGAGGGGTTGTGTATATATATATATGTACGGTGTATACAGGACCTCGTATTATGACACCTGAGGGGTTGTGTATATATATATATGTACGGTGTATACAGGACCTCGTATTATGACACCTGAGGGGTTGTGTGTATATATATATGTACGGTGTATACGGGACCTCGTATTATGACACCTGAGGGGTTGTGTATATATATATATATGTACGGTGTATACGGGACCTCGTATTATAACACCTGAGGGGTTGTGTATATATATATATATATGTACGGTGTATACGGGACCTCGTATTATAACACCTGAGGGGTTGTGTATATATATATATATATATGTACGGTGTATACAGGACCTCGTATTATGACACCTGAGGGGTTGTGTATATATATATATATATATGTACGGTGTATACGGGACCTCGTATTATGACACCTGAGGGGTTGTGTATATATATATATATATATGTACGGTGTATACGGGACCTCGTATTATAACACCTGAGGGGTTGTGTATATATATATATATATATGTACGGTGTATACAGGACCTCGTATTATAACACCTGAGGGGTTGTGTATATATATATATATATATATGTACGGTGTATACAGGACCTCGTATTATGACACCTGAGGGGTTGTGTATATATATATATATATATATGTACGGTGTATACA
>NW_024404777.1:25000-30967 GCF_905171775.1 Rana temporaria
ATACGGGACCTCGTATTATGACACCTGAGGGGTTGTGTATATATATATATGTACGGTGTATACGGGACCTCGTATTATGACACCTGAGGGGTTGTGTATATATATATATATGTACGGTGTATACAGGACCTCGTATTATGACACCTGAGGGGTTGTGTATATATATATATATGTACGGTGTATACGGGACCTTGTATTATAACACCTGAGGGGTTGTGTATATATATATATATGTACGGTGTATACAGGACCTCGTATTATGACACCTGAGGGGTTGTGTATATATATATATATATGTACGGTGTATACAGGACCTCGTATTATGACACCTGAGGGGTTGTGTATATATATATATATGTATGGTGTATACAGGACCTCGTATTATGACACCTGAGGGGTTGTGTATATATATATATATGTATGGTGTATACAGGACCTCGTATTATGACACCTGAGGGGTTGTGTATATATATATATATGTATGGTGTATACAGGACCTCGTATTATGACACCTGAGGGGTTGTGTATATATATATATATATGTACGGTGTATACGGGACCTCGTATTATGACACCTGAGGGGTTGTGTGTATATATATATGTACGGTGTATACGGGACCTCGTATTATGACACCTGAGGGGTTGTGTATATATATATGTACGGTGTATACGGGACCTCGTATTATAACACCTGAGGGGTTGTGTATATATATATGTACGGTGTATACAGGACCTCGTATTATGACACCTGAGGGGTTGTGTATATATATATATATATATGTACGGAGTATACGGGACCTCGTATTATGACACCTGAGGGGTTGTGTATATATATATATGTACGGTGTATACGGGACCTCGTATTATGACACCTGAGGGGTTGTGTATATATATATATGTACGGTGTATACGGGACCTTGTATTATGACACCTGAGGGGTTGTGTATATATATATATATGTACGGTGTATACAGGACCTTGTATTATGACACCTGAGGGGTTGTGTATATATATATATATGTACGGTGTATACGGGACCTTGTATTATAACACCTGAGGGGTTGTATATATATATATATATGTACGGTGTATACGGGACCTCGTATTATGACACCTGAGGGGTTGTGTATATATATATATGTACGGTGTATACGGGACCTTGTATTATAACACCTGAGGGGTTGTGTATATATATATATATATGTACGGTGTATACGGGACCTCGTATTATAACACCTGAGGGAGGAACACTGAGCTGTGGATCGGATGGAAGGATCGATGATAATTCCGTATCGGAAAGAGATTGAGACGCGACATAACAGACTGCGAATATTTTTGTGTAAAACCCAAAATCAAACATTTAATAAAAAACAAAATGTAAGGGGGTCCCATGTAGGTGAGGGGGTCCCATGTAGGTGAGGGGGTCCCATGTAGATAAGGTGGTCCCATGTATAAGGTGGTCCCATGTATAAGGTGGTCCCATGTATAAGGTGGTCCCGTGTATATAAGGTGGTCTCATGTAAGTAAGGTGGTCCCTTGTATAAGGTGGTCCCATGTAATTGAGGTGGTCCTGCGTAGACGAGGTGGTCCCGTGTAGGTGAGGTGGTCCCGTGTATATAAGGTGGTCCCATGTATATAAGGGGGTCCCATGTATATAAGGTGGTCCCGTGTATAAGGTGGTCCCGTGTATATAAGGGGGTCCCATGTATAAGGTGGTCCCTCGTATAAGGTGGTCCCATGTAGGTGAGGTGGTCCCATGTAGGTGAGGTGGTCCCATGTATATAAGGTGGTCCCTTGTATAAGGTGGTCCCATGTAATTGAGGTGGTCCTGCGTAGGTGAGGTGGTCCCGTGTAGGTGAGGTGGTCCCATGTATAAGGGGCTCCCATGTAGGTGAGGTGGTCCCGTGTATAAGGTGGTCCCGTGTATAAGGTGGTCCCGTGTATAAGGTGGTCCCGTGTATATAAGGTGGTCCCATGTAGGTGAGGTGGTCCCATGTATATAAGGTGGTCTCATGTAAGTAAGGTGGTCCCTTGTACAAGGTGGTCCCATGTATATAAGGTGGTCCCTTGTATAAGGTGGTCCCATGTAATTGAGGTGGTCCTGCGTAGGTGAGGTGGTCCCGTGTAGGTGAGGTGGTCCCATGTATAAGGGGCTCCCATGTAGGTGAGGTGGTCCCGTGTATAAGGTGGTCCCGTGTATAAGGTGGTCCTGTGTATATAAGGGGGTCCCATGTATAAGGTGGTCCCTCGTATAAGGTGGTCCCATGTAGGTGAGGTGGTCCCATGTAGGTGAGGTGGTCCCGTGTATAAGGTGGTCCCGTGTATAAGGTGGTCCCGTGTATATAAGGGGGTCCCATGTATAAGGTGGTCCCTCGTATAAGGTGGTCCCTCGTATATGGTGGTCCCTCGTATATGGTGGTCCCTCGTATATGGTGGTCCCTCGTATATGGTGGTCCCTCGTATAAGGTGGTCCCGGGCACTCTTAAGCCACCTCCTAATCCGGGCCCTTAGAAGAAACTTTCCACAATCAATTCTCAAATCCCATTGATAAAATTCAGGATGTTGTCCACGGCGAGCTTCCCGGATTGAAATGACAGTTTTCCGCCATCGAAGAAGTTGATGATGCCGTGGAAGCCGTCCTTCACGTGGTACCAGGTGACCGGGACTCCGTGGTCCTCTAGGCGTTTCTTGTAGAGAATGCCGTCATCGCGCAGAACATCGAACTCGCAGGTTAGAATGTAAGTCTTTGGTTGTTGGCGGATGACGGAGTCCTCGGCCAGCAATGGGGACAAGCTGGGCTCCAGGGCCCTCTTGTGGGCTTCATAGACGTCTTCATCGTGGGAAGACATGACTCGGAGGTTGTGCCCCCGGACCTTAAATTCCTCCGGAATGTTCTCGGCCCCCAACCACTTCCTGAACTTGACTTTCAGTTCCACGGGGACGTGGTCTCCATTCAGAACCTCGTCCATCATCTCCAAGTCTCCATCTATGTAATTCATGAAGTAGAAGACGGCGCGCTCCCGGTACAGGATGGGCACCGCCCGGTTCTGGATGTAGGACGGTAAATGGAAGTCAATGGCCTGGACTGCGGGATAAATCAGAACCTGGGCCAGGGGCTTCGGAAGATCTGTCCGCTCTACAAGAGCCTGACACACGGCGGCCGCGAGGTTTCCCCCGGCACTGTCTCCACTGATAATGACGGAAGAAGCGTCAACTCCGAATTCTGGGGCCGTCTGTAGGAAGTGGGCGGCGGCCTTCAGACAATCCTCAAACGCTGCCGGGTACCGGTGTTCTGGTGCCAGACGGTAACTAAAAAGAAGAAGAAACCATTAGAATTCCACATACAGGGGCCTCCATTGTACCAAACCCATCAATCTATATTACCGGTCCTCTGATGGGGTGGCTGCATTCCTTTTCTATGAACCGCGGATTGCGAGCAACGCGGTTATCGAGCGTTTCACAATACAAGCGCTGTGTATTTAAAAGAATTGGGACTTGGTTTGTGAGTGTTGTCTCGCAAAATGAGCAGGACTCAGGCCAAAGCAGTGTGCAGTACCGCTTTTGGCCTGAGGTGGGGGGGGGGGCGCCGGAGCCGAGCTGAACGTCCCCGATCGGCGCCGTTCGGAAATGCACGGAAAGGCCTGAGAAGAGCGCGGCTGACCTCGGCAAATCTCAAGTAGGAAGCCTTTCCGAGGCCAGCCGAGGTGTCCTCGGGCCTTTCCGGACGTTTCCGAGGCTCTCCAGCGCCCCCCCCCCACCTCTGGCCACATGCGGGATTGCAATGTATTGAAGTCAATGCAGAACACGTTATTTTAGTTTCCATTGACTTCTATGGGGAAACTCGCTTTGATATGAGAGCGCTTTGGATTACAAGCTTCTCCTGGAACGGATTATCCTCGTAATCCGAGGTTCCCCGGTACCGGATTTCACCCGAGAATATGGAAATGGATTTTTAAGCTGCAAGAATTTGCTGTTTTTTGGAATAAATCTGTGACCCTCGTCACCATGGAAACCCTTTCCCACCAACCATCGGACAGCTCCCTTCAAATCGTTTTTCCCTGGGAACGTGCTGAACGATCCGGATTCACTTTGGTGTCCTGGAGGTTAATGTTGGGATCGCCTTTGGGATCGTCTTTGGGATCGCCTTTGGGATCGTCTTTGGGATCGTCATTGGGATCGCCTTTGGGATAGTCATTGGGATCGCCTTTGGGATCGTCATTGGGATCGCCTTTGGGATCGTCTTTGGGATCGCCTTTGGGATCGCCTTTGGGATCGCCTTTGGGATCGCCATTGGGATCGCCTTTGGGATCGTCTTTGGGATCGCCTTTGGGATCGCCTTTGGGATCGTCATTGGGATCGCCTTTGGGATCGTCTTTGGGATCGCCTTTGGGATCGTCTTTGGGATCGTCATTGGGATCGCCTTTGGGATAGTCATTGGGATCGCCTTTGGGATCGTCATTGGGATCGCCTTTGGGATCGTCTTTGGGATCGCCTTTGGGATCGCCTTTGGGATCGCCTTTGGGATCGCCATTGGGATCGCCTTTGGGATCGTCTTTGGGATCGCCTTTGGGATCGCCTTTGGGATCGTCATTGGGATCGCCTTTGGGATCGTCTTTGGGATCGTCTTTGGGATTGTCTTTCTTTTTAGCTCCCAGAAAGTGAGGGCACCCGGGGCTGTCTATTGGGGGGGGGGGGGTGCAGGCTGTTCTCCTACACTGGGCTCATATCCCATTGGATGAGTGGAGGGACCAGGGGCGGACTGCACATTCGGGCACTGCCTGAGGGCCCCATGCCACTAGGGGGCCCCATCAGGGTTGCCAGCCTCAGTAAAACCAGAGAGACAGTGTGTAAAATCTGTGTTTTAAAAAAGAAATCCCAAGATTATAGCTGCCCCGCCTCTCCAGTACCTTTTCACTGTGTGGCCCCATAATCTATTCCCTGGGGGCCCCATAATCGCCTATAGCCGGGGGCCCCATAATCTATTCCCTGGGGGCCCCATAATCTATTCCCTGGGGGCCCCATAATCGCCTATAGCCCGGGGGCCCCATAATCTATTCCCTGGGGGCCCCATAATCGCCTATAGCCGGGGGCCCCATAATCTATTCCCTGGGGGCCCCATAATCTATTCCCTGGGGGCCCCATAATCTATTCCCTGGGGGCCCCATAATTGCCTATAGCCGGGGGCCCCATAATCTATTCCCTGGGGGCCCCATAATCTATTCCCTGGGGGCCCCATAATCGCCTATAGCCCGGGGGCCCCATAATCTATTCCCTGGGGGCCCCATAATCGTCTATTGCCCGGGTCCTATGAGTTGTCAGTCTGCCCCTGAGAGGGGCCCATCCAGGGCTGTCTAATGTTTGACACTGAGAGACATCCAGACGGCGTGTTTCCTCTCCGCACCTCGGGGGAGCAGCAGAGCCAAGGCCCGGGGGCGGTGCCTATGTGTGGGAACTCTATGGGGGGTAATAACTCTGGTCTGGTGTACAGGGGTCAGAACGGTAAGTGTGTGGTGGGAACTCTATGGGGGGTCAATGGCTCCGGTCAGTCCGGGTTTTGAATCATGTGTCTGGGTTTCAGTCCTCCTAAAACCCGGACACATGATTCAGATATGAATGTGGCTCAGAACAGGGCCTGACAGGAGGGGGAGGGGAGACAGGAGGGGGAGGGGAGACAGGAGGGGGGGGGAGACAGGAGGGGAGGGGAGACAGGAGGGGGGAGGGGAGACAGGAGGGGGGAGGGGAGACAGGAGGGGGGAGGGGAGACAGGAGGGGGAGGGGAGACAGGAGGGGGAGGGGAGACAGGAGGGGGAGGGGAGACAGGAGGGGGAGGGGAGACAGGAGGGGAGGGGAGACAGGAGGGGGAGACAGGAGGGGGAGGGGAGACAGGAGGGGGAGGGGAGACAGGAGGGGGAGGGGAGACAGGAGGGGAGACAGGAGGGGGGGAGACAGGAGGGGGGAGGGAAGACA
>NW_024404778.1:0-31069 GCF_905171775.1 Rana temporaria
TTACGCCGAAAAAAAGCCTAACGTAAACGACGTAAATAAATTGCGCCGGGCATACGTACGTTTGTGAATCGGCGTATCTAGGTCATTTGCATATTCTACGCCCGAAAACAACGGAAGCGCCCCCCTAGCGGCCAGCGTGAATATGCACGCAATTATACGCCGCCGTATTCAAGTTACGTCGGCGGAGGAAGCCTATTTTTTCAACGTATCTGCCTTTGAGAATAGGCGTAACGATACGACGGCGCAGATTTGAAATGACGGCGGCGTATCTATGTTGTTGCTGAATCTAGCCCAAAGGCTGCATTCACACCTTGGCGTATTTACGCCCGACGCTCGTGCCGCTGGAGGGGTGATTCAACATTGATGTCTATGGAGATGGTTCACATCTCCACGCCGAACGCCGAAACGCTGTACGCCTGAAGCCCAAAACAAGTCCCTGACAATTTTTTTCAAGCGGCTTTCGGCGTTCGGCATAGACAACAATGGCCCAGATTCAAGAAGCAATTGCGCCTGTGTAACCATAGTTACACGGCGCAATTGCTTACTTGCGCCGGCGTAACGAATGCTCCTGATTCAGGAACCTCGTTACGCCGACTGCAGCCTAAGATATGCGCGGCATAAGGCTCTTATGCCCGCATATCTTAGGCTGCATTCTTGCGATGGCCGCTAGGGGGGCGTTCCCGTTGTGCTCAGCGTATAGTATGCAAATTGCATACTAACGCCGATTCACAACGTTACGCGAGCCCTGCGTACGCAGTTTACGTCGTTTGCGTACGGCGTGTTTAGCGTAAGGCTGCCCCTTCTAATAGCAGGGGCAGCCAATGCTAAAGTATACCCGTCGTTCCCGCGTCGCGAAATTAGAATTTTACGTAGTTTGCGTAAGTGATTCGTGAATGGCGCTGGACGCCATTCACGTTCACTTTGAAGCAAATGACGTCCTTGCGACGTCATTTGCCGCAATGCACGTCGGGAAAGTTTCCCGACGGAGCATGCGCTCTACGGAACGCGCCTAATTTAAATGATTCCCGCCCCCTACGGATCATTTAAATTGCGCGCGCTTACGCCGGGCATTTTGCCGGCGCGCCCACGCAATTTACGGAGCTACTGCTCCGTGAATGAAGGGCAGCGCAGTAAATTTGCGGGGGCGCAGGGCATGTTGCCCTGCGCCTCCGTAAATAATGCGCAAATCTACCTGAATCCGGGCCAGTGTTGTAAAAAAAAAAAAAAGGTTAAACTACTCGTTTTGTCGCGGCAAATCGCGGTACAATACGCCGCGTTATAGTGTAAATGCAGGCAAAGAGTGTACTGTCCCTTTAAGGAAAAAACTCCCCGCCAAGGGTCAATGAGGTGGGGGTCCCCCCTTAGAAATTCATAGAAGACCCCAGAAAAGGGGGTGACGGTGAAAGTGCCCCCCAAACCACAGGCCTGCAAGAGGGCGGCACACACCGCAGCCCCGTGTTGGAAAGAGAAGAGCCCCGCCCCCTGCATGACTCCTCCCCAGAAGGGATGTGGGGGGGGGGAATCTGGAAGCCCTCCTACAAAAAGGGGGTCCCGCGGATCTCTAACTCCACCCACAAATGACTCCTCCCCAGCTGGCTTCGTCACAAAGGGGGCGGGGCTGCTAAGTGACATCATTGACCGGAAACTGTCATAACTATATGTAGAGAATGACATCACCGGGGACCCCCCGATTGTTTACATTTGGAGGGGGTGTGACTTCAATGACAGATCCCCGCCCACTGTCACTATAAAGGGGTCCCCCGTACCTTACCTGTGATGGAGATATGGATGGACGGGGCCCCGTGTGATGGAGATATGGACGGAGCCCCGTGTGATGGAGATATGGACGGGGCCCCGTGTGATGGAGATATGGATGGGGCCCCGTGTGATGGAGATATGGATGGACGGGGCCCCGTGTGATGAAGATATGGACGGGGCCCCGTGTGACGGAGATCTGGATGGACGGGGCCCCGTGTGATGGAGATCTGGATGGACGGGGCCCCGTGTGATGGAGATCTGGACGGGGCCCCGTGTGACGGAGATCTGGATGGACGGGGCCCCGTGTGATGGAGATCTGGATGGACGGGGCCCCATGTGATGGAGATCTGGATGGACGGGGCCCCATGTGATGAAGATATGGATGGATGGGGCCCCGTGTGATGGAGATCTGGATGGACGGGGCCCCGTGTGATGGAGATCTGGATGGACGGGGCCCTGTGTGATGGAGATATGGACGGGGCCCCGTGTGATGGAGATATGGACGGGGCCCCGTGTGATGGAGATCTGGATGGACGGGGCCCCGTGTGATGAAGATATGGATGGGGCCCCGTGTGATGAAGATATGGATGGGGCCCCGTGTGATGAAGATATGGATGGGGCCCCGTGTGATGGAGATATGGATGGATGGGGCCCCGTGTGATGGAGATCTGGATGGACGGGGCCCCGTGTGATGAAGATATGGACGGGGCCCCGTGTGATGGAGATATGGATGGATGGGGCCCCGTGTGATGAAGATATGGATGGGGCCCCGTGTGATGGAGATCTGGATGGATGGGGCCCCGTGTGATGAAGATATGGACGGGGCCCCGTGTGATGAAGATATGGATGGACGGGGCCCCGTGTGATGAAGATATGGACGGGGCCCCGTGTGATGAAGATATGGACGGGGCCCCGTGTGATGAAGATATGGATGGGGCCCCGTGTGATGAAGATATGGATGGGGCCCCGTGTGATGGAGATCTGGATGGACGGGGCCCGTGTGATGAAGATATGGATGGGGCCCCGTGTGATGAAGATATGGATGGGGCCCCGTGTGATGGAGATCTGGATGGACGGGGCCCCGTGTGATGGAGATATGGATGGGGCCCGTGTGATGGAGATATGGACGGGGCCCCGTGTGATGAAGATCTGGACGGGGCCCCGTGTGATGAAGATATGGATGGGGCCCCGTGTGACGGAGATATGGATGGGGCCCCGTGTGATGGAGATATGGATGGATGGGGCCCCGTGTGATGGAGATATGGACGGGGCCCCGTGTGATGGAGATATGGACGGGGCCCCGTGTGACGGAGATCTGGACGGGGCCCCGTGTGATGAAGATATGGACGGGGCCCCGTGTGATGAAGATATGGACGGGGCCCCGTGTGATGAAGATATGGATGGGGCCCCGTGTGACGGAGATATGGATGGGGCCCCGTGTGATGGAGATATGGATGGATGGGGCCCCGTGTGATAAAGATATGGATGGGGCCCCGTGTGATGGAGATCTGGATGGATGGGGCCCCGTGTGATGGAGATATGGATGGACGGGGCCCCGTGTGATGGAGATCTGGATGGGGCCCCCGTGTGATAAAGATATGGATGGACGGGGCCCCGTGTGATGGAGATCTGGATGGGGCCCCGTGTGATGGAGATATGGACGGGGCCCCATGTGATGAAGATATGGATGGACGGGGCCCCGTGTGATGGAGATATGGACGGGGCCCCGTGTGATGAAGATATGGATGGACGGGGCCCCGTGTGATGGAGATATGGACGGGGCCCCGTGTGATGGAGATATGGACGGGGCCCCGTGTGATGAAGATATGGATGGGGCCCCGTGTGATGGAGGTCTGGATGGGGCCCCGTGTGACGGAGATATGGATGGACGGGGCCCCGTGTGACGGAGATATGGATGGACGGGGCCCCGTGTGACGGAGATCTGGATGGACGGGGCCCCGTGTGACGGAGATATGGATGGACGGGGCCCCGTGTGACGGAGATATGGATGGACGGGGCCCCGTGTGACGGAGGTCTGGATGGACGGGGCCCCGTGTGATGGAGATCTGGATGGGGCCCCGTGTGATGGAGATATGGATGGACGGGGCCCCGTGTGACGGAGATATGGATGGACGGGGCCCCGTGTGACGGAGATCTGGACGGGGCCCCGTGTGATGGAGATATGGATGGACGGGGCCCCGTGTGATGGAGATATGGATGGACGGGGCCCCGTGTGACGGAGATATGGACGGGGCCCCGTGTGATGGAGATATGGATGGACGGGGCCCCGTGTGATGAAGATATGGATGGATGAGGCCCCGTGTGATGGAGATATGGATGGATGGGGCCCCGTGTGATGGAGATATGGATGGGGCCCCGTGTGATGAAGATATGGATGGGGCCCCGTGTGATGAAGATATGGATGGGGCCCCGTGTGATGAAGATATGGACGGGGCCCCGTGTGATGAAGATATAGATGGGGCCCCGTGTGATGGAGATATGGACGGGGCCCCATGTGATGGAGATATGGATGGGGCCCCGTGTGATGGAGATATGGACGGGGCCCCATGTGATGAAGATATAGATGGACGGGGCCCCATGTGATGGAGGTTTAGATGGACGGGGCCCCGTGTGACGGAGGTATGGATGGGGCCCCGTGTGATGGAGATATGGATGGATGGGGCCCCGTGTGATGGAGATCTGGATGGGGCCCCGTGTGATGGAGATATGGATGGATGGGGCCCCGTGTGATGGAGATATGGATGGATGGGGCCCCGTGTGATGAAGATATGGATGGGGCCCCGTGTGATGAAGATATGGATGGGGCCCCATGTGATGAAGATATGGACGGGGCCCCGTGTGATGAAGATATGGATGGACGGGGCCCCATGTGATGGAGATATGGATGGGGCCCCGTGTGATGGAGATATGGACGGGGCCCCATGTGATGAAGATATGGATGGGGCCCCGTGTGATGAAGATATGGATGGGGCCCCGTGTGATGAAGATATGGATGGGGCCCCGTGTGATGAAGATATGGATGGGGCCCCGTGTGATGAAGATATGGATGGGGCCCCGTGTGATGAAG
Organism: Rana temporaria; assembly: GCF_905171775.1. NCBI lineage: Eukaryota > Metazoa > Chordata > Amphibia > Anura > Ranidae > Rana > Rana temporaria. The sequence goes on from NW_024404778.1 coordinate 4,847, forward strand.
ATATGGATGGGGCCCCGTGTGATGAAGATATGGATGGACGGGGCCCCGTGTGATGGAGATCTGGATGGGGCCCCGTGTGATGGAGATATGGACGGGGCCCCGTGTGATGAAGATATGGATGGGGCCCCGTGTGATGAAGATATGGATGGGGCCCCGTGTGATGAAGATATGGATGGGGCCCCGTGTGATGAAGATATGGATGGGGCCCCGTGTGATGAAGATATGGATGGGGCCCCGTGTGATGAAGATATGGATGGGGCCCCGTGTGATGAAGATATGGATGGGGCCCCGTGTGATGAAGATATGGATGGGGCCCCGTGTGATGGAGATATGGATGGGGCCCCGTGTGATGAAGATATGGATGGACGGGGCCCCGTGTGACGGAGATATGGACGGGGCCCCGTGTGATGGAGATATGGACGGGGCCCCGTGTGATGGAGGTTTAGATGGACGGGGCCCCGTGTGATGGAGGTTTAGATGGACGGGGCCCCGTGTGATGAAGATATGGACGGGGCCCCGTGTGATGGAGATATGGACGGGGCCCCGTGTGATGGAGATATGGATGGGGCCCCGTGTGATGGAGATATGGACGGGGCCCCGTGTGATGGAGATATGGACGGGGCCCCGTGTGACGGAGATCTGGACGGGGCCCCGTGTGATGAAGATATGGACGGGGCCCCGTGTGATGAAGATATGGACGGGGCCCCGTGTGATGAAGATATGGATGGGGCCCCGTGTGACGGAGATATGGATGGGGCCCCGTGTGATGGAGATATGGATGGATGGGGCCCCGTGTGATAAAGATATGGATGGGGCCCCGTGTGATGGAGATCTGGATGGATGGGGCCCCGTGTGATGGAGATATGGATGGGGCCCCGTGTGATGGAGATATGGACGGGGCCCCGTGTGATAAAGATATGGATGGACGGGGCCCCGTGTGATGGAGATCTGGATGGGGCCCCGTGTGATAAAGATATGGATGGACGGGGCCCCGTGTGATGGAGATCTGGATGGGGCCCCGTGTGATGGAGATATGGACGGGGCCCCATGTGATGAAGATATGGATGGACGGGGCCCCGTGTGATGGAGATATGGACGGGGCCCCGTGTGATGAAGATATGGATGGACGGGGCCCCGTGTGATGGAGATATGGACGGGGCCCCGTGTGATGGAGATATGGACGGGGCCCCGTGTGATGAAGATATGGATGGGGCCCCGTGTGATGGAGGTCTGGATGGGGCCCCGTGTGACGGAGATATGGATGGACGGGGCCCCGTGTGACGGAGATATGGATGGACGGGGCCCCGTGTGACGGAGATCTGGATGGACGGGGCCCCGTGTGACGGAGATCTGGATGGACGGGGCCCCGTGTGACGGAGATATGGATGGACGGGGCCCCGTGTGACGGAGATATGGATGGACGGGGCCCCGTGTGACGGAGGTCTGGATGGACGGGCCCCCGTGTGATGGAGATCTGGATGGGGCCCCGTGTGATGGAGATATGGATGGACGGGGCCCCGTGTGACGGAGATATGGATGGATGGGGCCCCGTGTGATGGAGGTATGGATGGGGCCCCGTGTGATGGAGATATGGATGGACGGGGCCCCGTGTGACGGAGATATGGATGGACGGGGCCCCGTGTGACGGAGATCTGGACGGGGCCCCGTGTGATGGAGATATGGATGGACGGGGCCCCGTGTGATGGAGATATGGATGGACGGGGCCCCGTGTGACGGAGATATGGACGGGGCCCCGTGTGATGGAGATATGGATGGATGAGGCCCCGTGTGATGGAGATATGGATGGATGGGGCCCCGTGTGATGGAGATATGGATGGACGGGGCCCCGTGTGATGGAGATCTGGATGGACGGGGCCCCGTGTGATGGAGATATGGATGGACGGGGCCCCGTGTGATGAAGATATGGATGGATGGGGCCCCGTGTGATGAAGATATGGACGGGGCCCCGTGTGATGAAGATATAGATGGGGCCCCGTGTGATGGAGATATGGACGGGGCCCCATGTGATGGAGATATGGATGGGGCCCCGTGTGATGGAGATATGGACGGGGCCCCATGTGATGAAGATATAGATGGACGGGGCCCCGTGTGACGGAGGTATGGATGGGGCCCCGTGTGATGGAGATATGGATGGATGGGGCCCCGTGTGATGGAGATCTGGATGGGGCCCCGTGTGATGGAGATATGGATGGATGGGGCCCCGTGTGATGGAGATATGGATGGATGGGGCCCCGTGTGATGAAGATATGGACGGGGCCCCGTGTGATGAAGATATGGATGGACGGGGCCCCATGTGATGGAGATATGGATGGGGCCCCGTGTGATGGAGATATGGACGGGGCCCCGTGTGATGAAGATATGGATGGGGCCCCGTGTGATGAAGATATGGATGGGGCCCCGTGTGATGAAGATATGGACGGGGCCCCGTGTGATGAAGATATGGATGGGGCCCCGTGTGATGAAGATATGGATGGGGCCCCGTGTGATGAAGATATGGATGGGGCCCCGTGTGATGAAGATATGGATGGGGCCCCGTGTGATGAAGATATGGATGGGGCCCCGTGTGATGAAGATATGGATGGACGGGGCCCCGTGTGATGGAGATCTGGATGGGGCCCCGTGTGATGGAGATATGGACGGGGCCCCATGTGATGAAGATATGGATGGGGCCCCGTGTGATGAAGATATGGATGGGGCCCCGTGTGATGAAGATATGGATGGGGCCCCGTGTGATGAAGATATGGATGGGGCCCCGTGTGATGAAGATATGGATGGGGCCCCGTGTGATGAAGATATGGATGGGGCCCCGTGTGATGAAGATATGGATGGGGCCCCGTGTGATGAAGATATGGATGGGGCCCCGTGTGATGGAGATATGGATGGGGCCCCGTGTGATGAAGATATGGATGGACGGGGCCCCGTGTGACGGAGATATGGACGGGGCCCCGTGTGATGGAGATATGGACGGGGCCCCGTGTGATGGAGGTTTAGATGGACGGGGCCCCGTGTGATGGAGGTTTAGATGGACGGGGCCCCGTGTGATGAAGATATGGATGGGGCCCCGTGTGACGGAGATATGGACGGAGCCCCATGTGATGAAGATATGGATGGGGCCCCGTGTGATGGAGATATGGACGGGGCCCCGTGTGATGGAGGTTTAGATGGACGGGGCCCCGTGTGACGGAGGTATGGACGGGGCCCCGTGTGATGGAGATATGGACGGGGCCCCGTGTGATGAAGATATGGATGGGGCCCCGTGTGATGAAGATATGGATGGGGCCCCGTGTGATGAAGATATGGATGGGGCCCCGTGTGATGGAGATATGGATGGGGCCCCGTGTGATGGATGTTTAGATGGACGGGGCCCCGTGTGATGGAGGTTTAGATGGACGGGGCCCCGTGTGATGAAGATATGGATGGGGCCCCGTGTGACGGAGATATGGACGGAGCCCCATGTGATGAAGATATGGATGGGGCCCCGTGTGATGGAGATATGGACGGGGCCCCGTGTGATGGAGGTTTAGATGGACGGGGCCCCGTGTGACGGAGGTATGGACGGGGCCCCGTGTGATGGAGATATGGACGGGGCCCCGTGTGATGAAGATATGGATGGGGCCCCGTGTGATGGAGGTCTGGACGGGGCCCCGTGTGACGGAGATATGGACGGGGCCCTGTGTGATGGAGATATGGATGGGGCCCCGTGTGATGGAGATCTGGACGGGGCCCCGTGTGACGGAGATATGGACGGGGCCCTGTGTGATGGAGGTATGGACGGGGCCCCGTGTGACGGAGGTCTGGATGGACGGGGCCCCGTGTGATGGAGATATAGATGGGGCCCCGTGTGACGGAGGTATAGACGGGGCCCCGTGTGACAGAGGTATAGATGGGGCCCCGTGTGACGGAGGTCTGGATGGACGGGGCCCCGTGTGACGGAGGTATAGATGGGGCCCCGTGTGACGGAGGTCTGGGGGGTCACCTGAGTTCCAGAGTGAATCTCTCGGGGTAAATATAGCTGGCACTCCTCCCAGTACCAGTACATTCTCCTCTCACTGGTTTCTGCTGGTTCCCGCAGTCTCATTCTTCCCCCCCCGGGGCCCGATCTTCCAGTCCGACCAGTAAGAGGTGGGGGCCCCGGGGACCGGAGAGGACAAAAGATGCTGGTAGGGAGGCGAGGATGAACTTTATCACATAAAAGGAGAAAAACAAAATACAGAGAGAGGTCAGGAGGGAGCGATCCGCCCCCGGGGGGGGCAAACGGGGCCGATGATATCACAGGGGGGGGGGGGGGCAACTGGGCCGACGAGATCTAAGGGGGGGGCAACAGGACAGACGAGATCACAGGGGGGGCAACTGGGCTGACGAGATCTCAGGGAGGGGGCAACGGGGCCGACGAGATCTCAGGGGGGGCAACTGGGCTGACGAGATCTCAGGGAGGGGGCAACTGGACAGACGAGATCACAGGGGGGGCAACTGGACCGACGAGATCTCAGGGAGGGGGCAACTGGACCGACGAGATCTCAGGGAGGGGGGCAACTGGACAGACGAGATCACAGGGGGGGCAACTGGACAGACGAGATCTCAGGGGGGGGGGCAACTGGGCCGACGAGATCTAAGGGGGGGCAACAGGACAGACGAGATCACAGGGGGGGCAACTGGGCTGACGAGATCTCAGGGGGGGCAACGGGGCCGACGAGATCTCAGGGGGGGCAACTGGGCTGACGAGATCTCAGGGAGGGGGCAACTGGACAGACGAGATCACAGGGGGGGCAACTGGACCGACGAGATCTCAGGGAGGGGGCAACTGGACCGACGAGATCACAGGGGGGGCAACTGGACCGACGAGATCACAGGGGGGGCAACTGGACAGACGAGATCACAGGGGGGGCAACTGGACCGACGAGATCTCAGGGAGGGGGGCAACTGGACCGACGAGATCTCAGGAAGGGGGGGGCAACTGGACCGACGAGATCTCAGGAAGGGGGGGGCAACTGGACAGACGTGTGCTACCACTGTGCCCCAAATGTTGCCACTGTGCCCCAAATGTTGCCACTGTGCCCTAAATGTTGCCACTGTGCCCCAAATGCTGCCCCAAATGTTGCCACTGTGCCCCAAATGTTGCCACTGTGCCCCAAATGTTGCCACTGTGCCCCAAATGTTGCCACTGTGCCCTAAATGTTGCCACTGTGCCCCAAATGCTGCCCCAAATGTTGCCACTGTGCCCTAAATGTTGCCACTGTGCCCCAAATGTTGCCACTGTGCCCCAAATGTTGCCACTGTGCCCCAAATGTTGCCACTGTGCCCTAAATGTTGCCACTGTGCCCCAAATGCTGCCCCAAATGTTGCCACTGTGCCCTAAATGTTGCCACTGTGCCCCAAATGTTGCCACTGTGCCCCAAATGTTGCCACTGTGCCCTAAATGTTGCCACTGTGCCCCAAATGCTGCCCCAAATGTTGCCACTGTGCCCCAAATGTTGCCACTGTGCCCCAAATGTTGCCACTGTGCCCCAAATGCTGCCACTGTGCCCCAAGTGTTGGCACTGTGCCCTAAATGTTGCCACTGTGCCCCAAATGTTGCCACTGTGCCCCAAACACTGCCACTGTGCCCCAAATGTTGCCACTGTGCTCCAAATGCTACCACTGTGCCCCACATGTTGTCACTGTGCCCCAAATGTTGCCACTGTGCCCCAAATGTTGCCACTGTGCCCCAAATGTTACCACTGTGCCCCAAATGTTGCCACTGTGCCCCAAATGATGCCACTATGCCCCAAATGCTGCCACTGTGCTCCAAATGCTACCACTGTGCCCCAAATGTTGCCACTGTGCCCCAAATGCTGCCACTGTGCTCCAAATGCTGCCACTGTGCCCCAAATGTTACCACTGTGCCCCAAATGTTACCACTGTGCCCCAAATGTTGCCACTGTGCCCCAAATGTTACCACTGTGCCCCAAATGTTGCCACTGTGCCCTAAATGTTGCCACTGTGCCCCAAATGTTGCCACTGTGCCCAAATGCTGCTACTGTGCCCCAAATGTTGCCACTGTGCCCCAAATGCTGCCACTGTGCCCCAAATGCTGCCACTGTGCCCCAAATGTTACCACTGTGCCCCAAATGCTGCCACTGTGCCCCAAATGTTGCCACTGTGCCCCGAATGCTACCACTGTGCCCCAAATGTTGCCACTGTGCCCCGAATGCTGCCACTGTGCCCCAAATGTTGCCACTGTGCCCCAAATGCTGCCACTGTGCTCCAAATGCTGCCACTGTGCCCCAAATGTTACCACTGTGCCCCAAATGTTACCACTGTGCCCCAAATGTTGCCACTGTGCCCCAAATGTTACCACTGTGCCCCAAATGTTGCCACTGTGCCCTAAATGTTGCCACTGTGCCCCAAATGTTGCCACTGTGCCCAAATGCTGCTACTGTGCCCCAAATGTTGCCACTGTGCCCCAAATGCTGCCACTGTGCCCCAAATGCTGCCACTGTGCCCCAAATGTTACCACTGTGCCCCAAATGCTGCCACTGTGCCCCAAATGTTGCCACTGTGCCCCGAATGCTACCACTGTGCCCCAAATGTTGCCACTGTGCCCCGAATGCTGCCACTGTGCTCCAAATGTTACCACTGTGCCCCGAATGTTGCCACTGTGCCCCAAATGTTACCACTGTGCCCCAAATGTTGCCACTGTGCCCCAAGTGCTGCCACTGTGCCCCAAATGTTGCTCAAACCTCGCTGACCTATTATACACACAGATCACAGGGGGAGGGGCACCTTTCTATTGGTGGAGAATGCGGGCAAAGAGGGTTCCCTTTAATAGCCAATCAGACCCCTTTGTGTGCAAAATCACCGGGGTGTGTAAACTTTTGATCAGGGGGGTCCTTTGGGGAGTCTCTGGTGTGATTACGATATAGAAAGAGATGAATTCTGCCCCGGGGTATGTAAACTTATGAGCATAGCTCTGACACAGGCCGCGGCGCGGTACGGCGATGGGGATTGGTCGGATCTGGTTATTACCGGTGTGAATTGTCGCCACTTAGAAGGAAATTGTGATCGGTTGTCGGAGGAGGGGTTGTCACGGACGGATGGATCTGAGAGGCAGAATACACATTGTGCGCCCCCTGCAGGCGGGACCCGGGGCCACACTCCTCCACTGTGTGAGGTCAGATCAGAGACGACACGCGCGGGGGGGAGCAGCTGGCAGCGGGGGAGGGGAGGGGGGATTACCGGGAGAAAGCCGATTATCAGATTAATGTCTAAAAATGGATTCATTTCTGATTTCCCCCCAACCCGGGAAAAATCGGCGTGTGCGGCCCTTTAAGACATGAGAGGCAGCGAGTCATGTGACCAACTTCCACCTGACCATCCATACGTTATAACTCCTCCCCTCATCTGCCTCCATACGTTATAACTCCTCCCCCGATCTGCCTCCATACCTCATAACTCCTCCCCCAATCTGCCTCCATACCTCATAACTCCTCCCCCAATCTGCCTCCATACCTCATAACTCCTCCCCTGATCTGCCTCCATACCTCATAACTCCTCCCCCAATCTGCCTCCATACCTCATAACTCCTCCCCTGATCTACCTCCATACCTCATAACTCCTCCCCTGATCATAACTCCTCCCCTGATCTGCCTCCATACCTCATAACTCCTCCCCCAATCTGCCTCCATACCTCATAACTCCTCCCCCAATCTGCCTCCATACCTCATAACTCCTCCCCTGATCTGCCTCCATACCTCATAACTCCTCCCCCAATCTGCCTCCATACCTCATAACTCCTCCCCCAATCTGCCTCCATACCTCATAACTCCTCCCCCAATCTGCCTCCATACCTCATAACTCCTCCCCCGATCCGCCTCCATACCTCATAACTCCTCCCCCGATCCGCCTCCATACCTCATAACTCCTCCCCCAATCTGCCTCCATACCTCATAACTCCTCCCCCAATCTGCCTCCATACCTCATAACTCCTCCCCTGATCTGCCTCCATACCTCATAACTCCTCCCCCAATCTGCCTCCATACCTCATAACTCCTCCCCTGATCTACCTCCATACCTCATAACTCCTCCCCTGATCATAACTCCTCCCCTGATCTGCCTCCATACCTCATAACTCCTCCCCCAATCTGCCTCCATACCTCATAACTCCTCCCCCAATCTGCCTCCATACCTCATAACTCCTCCCCTGATCTGCCTCCATACCTCATAACTCCTCCCCCAATCTGCCTCCATACCTCATAACTCCTCCCCCAATCTGCCTCCATACCTCATAACTCCTCCCCCAATCTGCCTCCATACCTCATAACTCCTCCCCCGATCCGCCTCCATACCTCATAACTCCTCCCCCGATCCGCCTCCATACCTCATAACTCCTCCCCCGATCTGCCTCCATACATTATAACTCCTCCCCTGATCTACCTCCATACCTCATAACTCCTCCCCTGATCTGCCTCCATACCTCATAACTCCTCCCCTGATCATAACTCCTCCCCTGATCATAACTCCTCCCCTGATCTGCCTCCATACCTCATAACTCCTCCCCTGATCTGCCTCCATACATTATAACTCCTCCCCTGATCTACCTCCATACCTCATAACTCCTCCCTTGATCATAACTCCTCCCCTGATCTGCCTCCATACCTCATAACTCCTCCCCCAATCTGCCTCCATACCTCATAACTCCTCCCTGATCTGCCTCCATACCTCATAACTCCTCCCCCAATCTGCCTCCATACCTCATAACTCCTCCCCCAATCTGCCTCCATACCTCATAACTCCTCCCCTGATCTGCCTCCATACCTCATAACTCCTCCCCCAATCTGCCTCCATACCTCATAACTCCTCCCCTGATCATAACTCCTCCCCTGATCTGCCTCCATACCTCATAACTCCTCCCCCAATCTGCCTCCATACCTCATAACTCCTCCCCCAATCTGCCTCCATACCTCATAACTCCTCCCCTGATCTGCCTCCATACCTCATAACTCCTCCCCCAATCTGCCTCCATACCTCATAACTCCTCCCCCAATCTGCCTCCATACCTCATAACTCCTCCCCCAATCTGCCTCCATACCTCATAACTCCTCCCCCGATCCGCCTCCATACCTCATAACTCCTCCCCCGATCCGCCTCCATACCTCATAACTCCTCCCCCGATCTGCCTCCATACATTATAACTCCTCCCCTGATCTACCTCCATACCTCATAACTCCTCCCCTGATCTGCCTCCATACCTCATAACTCCTCCCCTGATCATAACTCCTCCCCTGATCATAACTCCTCCCCTGATCTGCCTCCATACCTCATAACTCCTCCCCCGATCTGCCTCCATACATTATAACTCCTCCCCTGATCTACCTCCATACCTCATAACTCCTCCCTTGATCATAACTCCTCCCCTGATCTGCCTCCATACCTCATAACTCCTCCCCTGATCTGCCTCCATACCTCATAACTCCTCCCCTGATCTGCCTCCATACCTCATAACTCCTCCCCCAATCTGCCTCCATACCTCATAACTCCTCCCCCAATCTGCCTCCATACATTATAACTCCTCCCCTGATCTACCTCCATACCTCATAACTCCTCCCTTGATCATAACTCCTCCCCTGATCTGCCTCCATACCTCATAACTCCTCCCCTGATCTGCCTCCATACCTCATAACTCCTCCCCCGATCTGCCTCCATACATTATAACTCCTCCCCTGATCTACCTCCATACCTCATAACTCCTCCCTTGATCATAACTCCTCCCCTGATCTGCCTCCATACCTCATAACTCCTCCCCCAATCTGCCTCCATACCTCATAACTCCTCCCCTGATCTGCCTCCATACCTCATAACTCCTCCCCTCATCCGCCTCCATACCTCATAACTCCTCCCCCAATCTGACTCCATACATTATAACTCCTCCCCTGATCTGCCTCCATACCTCATAACTCCTCCCCTGATCTGCCTCCATACCTCATAGATCCTCCCCTGATCATAACTCCTCCCCTGATCATAACTCCTCCCCTGATCTGCCTCCATACCTCATAACTCCTCCCCCGATCTGCCTCCATACATTATAACTCCTCCCCTGATCTACCTCCATACCTCATAACTCCTCCCCTGATCTACCTCCATACCTCATAACTCCTCCCCTGATCTGCCTTCATACCTCATAACTCCTCCCCTGATCATAACTCCTCCCCTGATCTGCCTCCATACCTCATAACTCCTCCCCTGATCTGCCTCCATACCTCATAACTCCTCCCCTGATCTGCCTCCATACCTCATAACTCCTCCCCTGATCTGCCTCCATACCTCATAACTCCTCCCCTGATCTGCCTCCATACCTCATAACTCCTCCCCCGATCTGCCTCCATACCTCATAACTCCTCCCCTGATCATAACTCCTCCCCTGATCTGCCTCCATACCTCATAACTCCTCCCCTGATCTGCCTCCATACCTCATAACTCCTCCCCCGATCTGCCTCCATACCTCATAACTCCTCCCCTGATCTGCCTCCATACCTAATAACTCCTCCCTTGATCTGCCTCTATACATTATAACTCCTCCCCTGATCTACCTCCATACCTCATAACTCCTCCCTTGATCTGCCTCCATACATTATAACTCCTCCCCCAATCTGCCTCCATACCTCATAACTCCTCCCCTGATCTGCCTCCATACCTCATAACTCCTCCCCTGATCTGCCTCCATACCTCATAACTCCTCCCCTGATCTGCCTCCATACCTCATAACTCCTCCCCTGATCTGCCTCCATACCTCATAACTCCTCCCCTGATCTGCCTCCATACCTCATAACTCCTCCCCCGATCTGCCTCCATACCTCATAACTCCTCCCCTGATCATAACTCCTCCCCTGATCTGCCTCCATACCTCATAACTCCTCCCCTGATCTGCCTCCATACCTCATAACTCCTCCCCTGATCTGCCTCCATACATTATAACTCCTCCCACAATCTGCGTCCAAAAAGCACAGAGAGTGAGGGGGTCAGGAGTATGTAATGTACAGTACAGAGAGTGAAGGGTCAGGAGTATGTAATGTACAGTACAGAGAGTGAAGGGGTCAGGAGTATGGAATGTACAGAGAGTGAGGGGGTCAGGAGTATGTAATGTACAGTACAGAGAGTGAAGGGTCAGGAGTATGGAATGTACAGAGAGTGAAGGGGTCAGGAGTATGTAATGTACAGTACAGAGAGTGAAGGGGTCAGGAGTATGTAATGTACAGTACAGAGAGTGAAGGGGTCAGGAGTATGGAATGTACAGAGAGTGAGGGGGTCAGGAGTATGTAATGTACAGTACAGAGAGTGAAGGGTCAGGAGTATGGAATGTACAGTACAGAGAGTGAAGGGGTCAGGAGTATGGAATGTACAGTACAGAGAGTGAAGGGGTCAGGGGTATGTAATGTACAGCACAGAGAGTGAAGGGGTCAGGAGTATGGAATGTACAGTACAGAGAGTGAAGGGTCAGGAGTATGTAATGTACAGTACAGAGAGTGAAGTGGTCAGGAGTATGGAATGTACAGCACAGAGAGTGAAGGGGTCAGGAGTATGGAATGTACAGTACAGAGAGTGAAGGGGTCAGGAGTATGGAATGTACAGAGAGTGAAGGGGTCAGGAGTATGGAATGTACAGTACAGAGAGTGAAGGGGTCAGGGGTATGTAATGTACAGCACAGAGAGTGAAGGGGTCAGGAGTATGGAATGTACAGTACAGAGAGTGAAGGGTCAGGAGTATGTAATGTACAGTACAGAGAGTGAAGTGGTCAGGAGTATGTAATGTACAGTACAGAGAGCAAAGGGGTCAGGAGTATGGAATGTACAGTACAGAGAGTGAAGGGGTCAGGAGTATGGAATGTACAGTACAGAGAGTGAAGGGGTCAGGGGTATGTAATGTACAGCACAGAGAGTGAAGGGGTCAGGAGTATGGAATGTACAGTCTAGAGAGTGAAGGGGTCAGGAGTATGGAATGTACAGTACAGAGAGTGAAGGGTCAGGAGTATGTAATGTACAGTACAGAGAGTGAAGTGGTCAGGAGTATGTAATGTACAGTACAGAGAGTGAAGGGGTCAGGAGTATGGAATGTACAGTACAGAGAGTGAAGGGGTCAGGAGTATGGAATGTACAGTACAGAGAGTGAAGGGGTCAGGGGTATGTAATGTACAGCACAGAGAGTGAAGGGGTCAGGAGTATGGAATGTACAGTCTAGAGAGTGAAGGGGTCAGGAGTATGTAATGTACAGTACAGAGAGTGAAGGGGTCAGGAGTATGGAATGTACAGAGAGTGAAGGGGTCAGGAGTATGTAATGTACAGTACAGAGAGTGAAGGGTCAGGAGTATGGAATGTACAGTACAGAGAGTGAAGGGGTCAGGAGTATGGAATGTACAGTACAGAGAGTGAAGGGTCAGGAGTATGGAATGTACAGTACAGAGAGTGAAGGGGTCAGGAGTATGGAATGTACAGTACAGAGAGTGAAGGGGTCAGGGGTATGTAATGTACAGCACAGAGAGTGAAGGGGTCAGGAGTATGGAATGTACAGTCTAGAGAGTGAAGGGGTCAGGAGTATGTAATGTACAGTACAGAGAGTGAAGGGGTCAGGAGTATGGAATGTACAGAGAGTGAAGGGGTCAGGAGTATGGAATGTACAGTACAGAGAGTGAAGGGTCAGGAGTATGGAATGTACAGTACAGAGAGTGAAGGGGTCAGGAGTATGGAATGTACAGTACAGAGAGTGAAGGGGTCAGGGGTATGTAATGTACAGCACAGAGAGTGAAGGGGTCAGGAGTATGGAATGTACAGTCTAGAGAGTGAAGGGGTCAGGAGTATGTAATGTACAGTACAGAGAGTGAAGGGGTCAGGAGTATGGAATGTACAGAGAGTGAAGGGGTCAGGGGTATGTAATGTAAAGCACAGGGAGTGAAGGGGTCAGGAGTATGGGATGTACAGTACAGAGAGTGAAGGGGTCAGGAGTATGGAATATACAGAGAGTGAAGGGTCAGGAGTATGTAATGTACAGTACAGAGAGTGAAGGGTCAGGAGTATGGAATGTACAGTACAGAGAGTGAAGTGGTCAGGAGTATGTAATGTACAGAGAGTGAAGGGTCAGGAGAATGTAATGTACAGTACAGAGAGTGAAGGGTCAGGAGTATGGAATGTACAGTACAGAGAGTGAAGGGTCAGGAGTATGTAATGTACAGCACAGAGAGTGAAGGGGTCAGGAGTATGGAATGTACAGTACAGAGAGTGAAGGGGTCAGGAGAATGGAATGTACAGTACAGAGAGTGAAGGGGTCAGGAGTATATAATGTACAGTACAGAGAGTGAAGGGGTCAGGAGTATGTAATGTACAGTACAGAGAGTGAAGGGGTCAGGAGTATGTAATGTACAGTACAGAGAGTGAAGGGGTCAGGAGTATGTAATGTACAGTACAGAGAGTGAAGGGTTCAGGTGTATGTAATGTACAGTACAGAGAGTGAAGGGGTCAGGAGTATGGAATGTACAGCACAGAGAGTGAAGGGGTCAGGTGTATGTAATGTACAGTACAGAGAGTGAAGGGGTCAGGAGTATGGAATGTACAGTACAGAGAGTGAAGGGGTCAGGAGTATGTAATGTACAGAGAGTGAAGGGGTCAGGAGTATGGAATGTACAGTACAGAGAGTGAAGGGTTCAGGTGTATGTAATGTACAGTACAGAGAGTGAAGGGGTCAGGAGTATGGAATGTACAGTACAGAGAGTGAAGGGGTCAGGAGTATGTAATGTACAGCACAGAGAGTGAAGGGGTCAGGAGTATGTAATGTACAGTACAGAGAGTGAAGGGGTCAGGGGTATGGAATGTACAGTACAGAGAGTGAAGGGTCAGGAGTATGTAATATACAGTACAGAGAGTGAAGGGTCAGGAGTATGTAATGTACAGTACAGAGAGTGAAGGGTCAGGAGTATGGAATGTACAGTACAGAGAGTGAAGGGGTCAGGAGTATGTAATGTATAGTACAGAGAGTGAAGGGTCAGGAGTATGTAATGTACAGCACAGAGAGTGAAGGGTCAGGAGTATGTAATGTACAGCACAGAGAGTGAAGGGTCAGGAGTATGTAATGTACAGCACAGAGAGTGAAGGGGTCAGGAGTATGTAATGTACAGAGAATGAGGGGGTCAGGAGTATGTAATGTACAGCACAGAGAGTGAAGGGGTCAGGAGTATGGAATGTACAGCACAGAGAGTGAAGGGGTCAGGAGTATGTAATGTACAGCACAGAGAGTGAAGGGTCAGGAGTATGTAATTTACAGTACAGAGAGTGAGGGGGTCAGGAGTATGTAATGTATAGTACAGAGAGTGAGGGGGTCAGGAGTATGTAATGTACAGCACAGAGAGTGAAGGGGTCAGGAGTATGTAATGTACAGAGAATGAGGGGGTCAGGAGTATGTAATGTACAGCACAGAGAATGAGGGGGTCAGGAGTATGTAATGTACAGCACAGAGAGTGAAGGGGTCAGGGGTATGTAATGTACAGTACAGAGAGTGAAGGGGTCAGGAGTATGGAATGTACAGTACAGAGAGTGAAGGGTCAGGAGTATGTAATGTACAGTACAGAGAGTGAAGGGTCAGGAGTATGTAATGTACAGTACAGAGAGTGAAGGGGTCAGGAGTATGGAATGTACAGTACAGAGAGTGAAGGGGTCAGGAGTATGGAATGTACATAGAGTAAAGGGGTCAGGAGTATATAATGTACAGTACAGAGAGTGAAGGGGTCAGGAGTATGTAATGTACAGAGAATGAGGGGGTCAGGAGTATGTAGGAGTATGTAATGTACAGCACAGAGAGTGAAGGGGTCAGGAGTATGTAATGTACAGAGAGTGAAGGGTCAGGAGTATGTAATGTACAGAGAGTGAAGGGTCAGGAGTATGTACTTTACAGCACAGAGAGTGAAGGGGTCAGGAGTATGTAATGTACAGTACGGAGAGTGAAGGGGTCAGGAGTATGTAATGTACAGTACAGAGAGTGAAGGGGTCAGGAGTGTGGAATGTACAGCACAGAGAGTGAAGGGTCAGGAGTATGGAATGTACAGAGAGTGAAGGGGTCAGGAGTATGTAATGTACAGTACAGAGAGTGAAGGGGTCAGGAGTATGTAATGTACAGCACAGAGAGTGAAGGGGTCAGGAGTATGTAATGTACAGAGAGTGAAGGGGTCAGGAGTATGGAATGTACAGTACAGAGAGTGAAGGGGTCAGAAGTATGGAATGTACAGCACAGAGAGTGAAGGGGTCAGGAGTATGTAATGTACAGAGAGTGAAGGGGTCAGGAGTATGGAATGTACAGTACAGAGAGTGAAGGGGTCAGGAGTATGGAATGTACAGTACAGAGAGTGAAGGGGTCAGGAGTATGTAATGTACAGTACAGAGAGTGAAGGGTCAGGAGTATGGAATGTTCAGTACAGAGAGTGATGGGGTCAGGAGTATGTAATGTACAGTACAGAGAGTGAAGGGTCAGGAGTATGGAATGTACAGTACAGAGAGTGATGGGGTCAGGAGTATGTAATGTACAGTACAGAGAGTGAAGGGTCAGGAGTATGGAATGTTCAGTACAGAGAGTGAAGGGGTCAGGAGTATGTAATGTACAGAGAGTGAAGGGGTCAGGAGTATGTAATGTACAGAGAGTGAGGGGTCAGGAGTATGTAATGTACAGAGAGTGAAGGGGTCAGGAGTATGTAATGTACAGAGAGAGAAGGGTCAGGGGTATGTAATGTACAGTAAAGAGAGTGAAGGGTCAGGGGTATGTAATGTACAGAGAGTGAAGGGGTCAGGAGTATGTAATGTACAGTACAGAGAGTGAAGGGGTCAGGAGTATGGAATGTACAGAGAGTGAGGGGGTCAGGAGTATGTAATGTACAGTACAGAGAGTGAAGGGGTCAGGAGTATGTAATGTACAGCACAGAGAGTGAAGGGGTCAGGAGTATGTAATGTAAAGCACAGAGAGTGAAGGGTCAGGAGTATGGAATGTACAGTACAGAGAGTGAAGGGGTCAGGAGTATGTAATGTACAGTACAGAGAGTGAAGGGGTCAGGGGTATAGAATGTACAGTACAGAGAGTGAAGGGGTCAGGAGTATGTAATGTACAGCACAGAGAGTGAAGGGGTCAGGAGTATGTAATGTACAGTACAGAGAGTGAAGGGGTCAGGAGTATGTAATGTACAGTACAGAGAGTGAAGGGGTCAGGAGTATGTAATGTACAGTACAGAGAGTGAAGGGGTCAGGAGAATGTAATGTACAGAGGGTGAAGGGGTCAGGAGTATGGAATGTACAGTACAAAGAGTGAAGGGGTCAGTAGTATGTAATGTACAATACAGAGAGTGAAGGGGTCAGGAGTATGTAATGTACAGAGGGTGAAGGGGTCAGGAGTATGGAATGTACAGTACAAAGAGTGAAGGGGTCAGGAGTATGTAATGTACAGTACAGAGAGTGAAGGGGTCAGGAGTATGTAATGTACAGCACATAGAGTGAAGGGGTCAGGAGTATGGAATGTACAGTACAGAGAGTGAAGTGGTCAGGAGTATGTAATGTACAGTACAGAGAGTGAAGGGGTCAGGGGTATGTAATGTACAGCACAGAGAGTGAAGGGGTCAGGAGTATGTAATGTACAGAGAGTGAAGGGGTCAGGAGTATGTAATGTACAGAGAGTGAAGGGGTCAGGAGTATGTAATGTACAGAGAGTGAAGGGGTCAGGAGTATGTAATGTACAGAGAGTGAAGGGTCAGGAGTATGGAATGTACAGTACAGAGAGTGAAGGGGTTAGGAGTATGTAATGTACAGTACAGAGAGTGAAGGGGTCAGGAGTATGTAATGTACAGAGAGTGAAGGGGTCAGGAGTATGTAATGTACAGCACAGAGAGTGAAGGGGTCAGGAGTATGGAATGTAAAGCACAGAGAGTAAAGGGTCAGGAGTATGTAATGTACAGTACAGAGAGTGAAGGGGTCAGGAGTATGGAATGTACAGTACAGAGACTGAAGGGGTCAGGAGTATGTAATGTACAGAGAGTGAAGGGGTCAGGAGTATGTAATGTACAGCATAGAGAGTGAAGGGGTCAGGAGTATGTAATGTACAGAGAGTGAAGGGGTCAGGAGTATGGAATGTACAGTACAGAGAGTGAAGGAGTCAGGAGTATGTAATGTACAGTACAGAGAGTGAAGGGTCAGGAGTATGTAATGTACAGTACAGAGAGTGAAGGGGTCAGGAGTATGTAATGTACAGAGAATGAGGGGGTCAGGAGTATGTAATGTACAGCACAGAGAGTAAAGGGGTCAGGAGTATGGAATGTACAGCACAGAGAGTGAAGGGGTCAGGAGTATGAAATGTACAGTACAGAGAGTGAAGGGGTCAGGAGTATGTAATGTACAGTACAGAGAGTGAAGTGGTCAGGAGTATGTAATGTACAGTACAGAGAGTGAAGTGGTCAGGAGTATGTAATGTACAGTACAGAGAGTGAAGGGGTCAGGGGTATGTAATGTACAGCACAGAGAGTGAAGGGGTCAGGAATATGGAATGTACAGAGAGTGAAGGGTCAGGAGAATGTAATGTACAGAGAATGAGGGGGTCAGGAGTATGTAATGTACAGCACAGAGAGTGAAGGGGTCAGGAGTATGTAATGTACAGTACAGAGAGTGAAGGGTCAGGAGTATGGAATGTACAGTACAGAGAGTGAAGGGGTCAGGAGTATGTAATGTACAGCACAGAGAGTGAAGGGTCAGGAGTATGTAATTTACAGTACAGAGAGTGAGGGGGTCAGGAGTATGTAATGTACAGTACAGAGAGTGAAGGGGTCAGGAGTATGTAATGTACAGAGAGTGAAGGGGTCAGGAGTATGGAATGTACAGTACAGAGAGTGAAGGGTCAGGAGTATGTAATGTACAGTACAGAGAGTGAAGGGGTTAGGAGTATGTAATGTACAGTACAGAGAGTGAAGGGGTCAGGAGTATGTAATGTACAGCACAGAGAGTGAAGGGGTCAGGAGTATGGAATGTACAGTACAGAGAGTGAAGGGTCAGGAGTATGTAATGTACAGCACAGAGGGTGAAGGGTCAGGAGTATGTAATGTACAGCACAGAGAGTGAAGGGGTCAGGAGTATGTAATGTACAGAGAATGAGGGGGTCAGGAGTATGTAATGTACAGCACAGAGAGTAAAGGGGTCAGGAGTATGGAATGTACAGCACTGAGAGTGAAGGGGTCAGGAGTATGGAATGTACAGTACAGAGAGTGAAGGGTCAGGAGAATGTAATGTACAGAGAATGAGGGGGTCAGGAGTATGTAATGTACAGTACAGAGAGTGAAGGGGTCAGGAGTATGTAATGTACAGAGAGTGAAGGGGTCAGGAGTATGTAATGTACAGAGAGTGAAGGGGTCAGGAGTATGTAATGTACAGTACAGAGAGTGAAGGGGTCAGGAGTATGTAATGTACAGCACAGAGAGTGAAGGGGTCAGGAGTATGGAATGTACAGTACAGAGAGTGAAGGGGTCAGGAGTATGTAATGTACAGTACAGAGAGTGAAGGGGGTCAGGAGTATGGAATGTACAGTACAGAGAATGAGGGGGTCAGGAGTATGTAATGTACAGTACAGAGAGTGAAGGGTCAGGAGTATGTAATGTACAGTACAGAGAGTGAAGGGGTCAGGAGTATGGAATGTACAGTACAGAGAGTGAAGGGGTCAGGAGTATGGAATGTACAGTACAGAGAGTGAAGGGGTCAGGAGTATGTAATGTACAGAGAATGAGGGGGTCAGGAGTATGTAATGTACAGCACAGAGAGTAAAGGGGTCAGGAGTATGTAATGTACAGCACAGAGAGTAAAGGGGTCAGGAGTATGTACTTTACAGCACAGAGAGTGAAGGGGTCAGGAGTATGTAATGTACAGAGAGTGAGGGGGTCAGGAATATGTAATGTACAGCACAGAGAGTGAAGGGGTCAGGAGTATGTAATGTACAGTACAGAGAGTGAAGGGGTCAGGAGTATGTAATGTACAGCACAGAGAGTGAAGGGGTCAGGAGTATGTAATGTACAGCACAGAGAGTGAAGGGGTCAGGAGTATGTAATGTACAGAGAGTGAAGGGGTCAGGAGTATGGAATGTACAGAGAGTGAAGGGTCAGGAGTATGGAATGTACAGTACAGAGAGTGAAGGGGTCAGAAGTATGGAATGTACAGCACAGAGAGTGAAGGGGTCAGGAGTATGGAATGTACAGAGAGTGAAGGGGTCAGGAGTATGTAATGTACAGAGAGTGAAGGGGTCAGGAGTATGGAATGTACAGTACAGAGAGTGAAGGGGTCAGGAGTATGTAATGTACAGTACAGAGAGTGAAGGGTCAGGAGTATGGAATGTACAGAGAGTGAAGGGGTCAGGAGTATGGAATGTACAGTACAGAGAGTGAAGGGTCAGGAGTATGGAATGTACAGAGAGTGAAGGGGTCAGGAGTATGGAATGTACAGTACAGAGAGTGAAGGGTCAGGAGTATGTAATGTACAGTACAGAGAGTGAAGGGGTCAGGAGTATGGAATGTTCAGTACAGAGAGTGAAGGGGTCAGGAGTATGTAATGTACAGAGAGTGAAGGGGTCAGGAGTATGTAATGTACAGAGAGTGAGGGGTCAGGAGTATGTAATGTACAGTACAGAGAGAGAAGGGTCAGGGGTATGTAATGTACAGTAAAGAGAGTGAAGGGTCAGGAGTATGGAATGTACAGAGAGTGAGGGGGTCAGGAGTATGGAATGTACAGTACAGAGAGTGAAGGGGTCAGGAGTATGTAATGTACAGTACAGAGAGTGAAGGGGTCAGGAGTATGTAATGTACAGAGAGTGAAGGGGTCAGGAGTATGGAATGTACAGCACAGAGAGTGAAGGGGTCAGGAGTATGGAATGTACAGAGAGTGAAGGGGTCAGGAGTATGGAATGTACAGAGAGTGAAGGGTCAGGAGTATGTAATGTAAAGCACAGAGAGTGAAGGGTCAGGATTATGAAATGTACAGTACAGAGAGTGAAGGGGTCAGGAGTATGTAATGTACAGTACAGAGAGTGAATGGGGTCAGGAGTATGTAATGTACATTACAGAGAGTGAAGGGGTCAGGAGTATGTAATGTACAGTACAGAGAGTGAAGGGGTCAGGAGTATGTAATGTACAGTACAGAGAGTGAAGGGGTCAGGAGTATGTAATGTACAGAGAGTGAAGGGGTCAGGAGTATGTAATGTACAGCACAGAGAGTGAAGGGGTCAGGAGTATGTAATGTACAGAGAGTGAAGAGGTCAGGAGTATGGAATGTAAAGCACAGAGAGTAAAGGGTCAGGAGTATGTAATGTACAGTACAGAGAGTGAAGGGGTCAGGAGTATGGAATGTACAGTACAGAGACTGAAGGGGTCAGGAGTATGTAATGTACAGTACAGAGAGTGAAGGGGTCAGGAGTATGTAATGTACAGCATAGAGAGTGAAGGGGTCAGGAGTATGTAATGTACAGAGAGTGAAGGGGTCAGGAGTATGGAATGTACAGTACAGAGAGTGAAGGAGTCAGGAGTATGTAATGCACAGAGAGTGAAGGGTCAGGAGTATGGAATGTACAGAGAGTGAAGGGGTCAGGAGTATGGAATGTACAGTACAGAGAGTGAAGGGGTCAGGAGTATGGAATTTACAGTACAGAGAGTGAAGGGGTCAGGAGTATGGAATGTACAGTACAGAGAGTGAAGGGGTCAGGAGTATGTAATGTACAGTACAGAGAGTGAAGGGTCTGGAGTATGTAATGTACAGTACAGAGAGTGAAGGGGTCAGGAGTATGGAATGTACAGAGAGTGAAGGGGTCAGGAGTATGTAATGTACAGTACAGAGAGTGAAGGGGTCAGGAGTATGTAATGTACATTACAGAGAGTGAAGGGTCAGGAGTATGTAATGTACAGTACAGAGAGTGAAGGGTCAGGAGTATGGAATGTACAGTACAGAGAGTGAAGGGGTCAGGAGTATGGAATGTACAGAGAGTGAAGGGTCAGGTGTATGTAATGTACAGTACAGAGAGTGAAGGGTCAGGAGTATGGAATGTACAGTACAGAGAGCAAAGGGGTCAGGAGTATGTAATGTACAGTACAGAGAGTGAAGGGGTCAGGAGTATGTAATGTACAGTACAGAGAGTGAAGGGGTCAGGAGTATGTAATGTACAGAGAGTGAAGGGGTCAGGAGTATGGAATGTACAGTACAGAGAGTGAAGGGGTCAGGAGTATGGAATGTACAGTACAGAGACTGAAGGGGTCAGGAGTATGTAATGTACAGTACAGAGAGTGAAGGGGTCAGGAGTATGTAATGTACAGCATAGAGAGTGAAGGGGTCAGGAGTATGTAATGTACAGAGAGTGAAGGGGTCAGGAGTATGGAATGTACAGTACAGAGAGTGAAGGAGTCAGGAGTATGTAATGCACAGAGAGTGAAGGGTCAGGAGTATGGAATGTACAGAGAGTGAAGGGGTCAGGAGTATGGAATGTACAGTACAGAGAGTGAAGGGGTCAGGAGTATGGAATTTACAGTACAGAGAGTGAAGGGGTCAGGAGTATGGAATGTACAGTACAGAGAGTGAAGGGGTCAGGAGTATGTAATGTACAGTACAGAGAGTGAAGGGTCTGGAGTATGTAATGTACAGTACAGAGAGTGAAGGGGTCAGGAGTATGGAATGTACAGAGAGTGAAGGGGTCAGGAGTATGTAATGTACAGTACAGAGAGTGAAGGGGTCAGGAGTATGTAATGTACATTACAGAGAGTGAAGGGTCAGGAGTATGTAATGTACAGTACAGAGAGTGAAGGGTCAGGAGTATGGAATGTACAGTACAGAGAGTGAAGGGGTCAGGAGTATGGAATGTACAGAGAGTGAAGGGTCAGGTGTATGTAATGTACAGTACAGAGAGTGAAGGGTCAGGAGTATGGAATGTACAGTACAGAGAGCAAAGGGGTCAGGAGTATGTAATGTACAGTACAGAGAGTGAAGGGGTCAGGAGTATGTAATGTACAGTACAGAGAGTGAAGGGGTCAGGAGTATGTAATGTACAGAGAGTGAAGGGGTCAGGAGTATGGAATGTACAGTACAGAGAGTGAAGGGGTCAGGAGTATGTAATGTACAGTACAGAGAGTGAAGGGGTCAGGAGTATGGAATGTACAGTACAGAGAGTGAAGGGGTCAGGGGTATGTAATGTACAGTACAGAGAGTGAAGGGGTCAGGAGTATGTAATGTACAGTACAGAGAGTGAAGGGGTCAGGAGTATGTAATGTATAGAGAGTGAAGTGGTCAGGAGTATGTAATGTACAGTACAGAGAGTGAAGGGGTCAGGGGTATGTAATGTACAGAGAGTGAAGGGGTCAGGAGTATGTAATGTACAGTACAGAGAGTGAAGGGGTCAGGGGTATGTAATGTACAGTACAGAGAGTGAAGGGGTCAGGAGTATGGAATGTACAGTACAGAGAGTGAAGGGTCAGGAGTATGGAATGTACAGTACAGAGAGTGAAGGGTCAGGAGTATGGAATGTACAGTACAGAGAGTGAAGGGGTCAGGAGTATGTAATGTACAGAGAGTGAAGGGGTCAGGAGTATGGAATGTACAGAGAGTGAAGGGTCAGGTGTATGTAATGTACAGTACAGAGAGTGAAGGGTCAGGAGTATGTAATGTACAGAGAGTGAAGGGGTCAGGAGTATGGAATGTACAGTACAGAGAGTGAAGGGGTCAGGAGTATGTAATGTACAGTACAGAGAGTGAAGGGGTCAGGGGTATGTAATGTACAGTACAGAGAGTGAAGGGGTCAGGAGTATGTAATGTACAGTACAGAGAGTGAAGGGGTCAGGAGTATGTAATGTACAGAGAGTGAAGGGGTCAGGGGTATGTAATGTACAGTACAGAGAGCAAAGGGGTCAGGAGTATGTAATGTACAGTACAGAGAGTGAAGGGGTCAGGAGTATGTAATGTACAGTACAGAGAGTGAAGGGGTCAGGAGTATGTAATGTACAGAGAGTGAAGGGGTCAGGAGTATGGAATGTACAGTACAGAGAGTGAAGGGGTCAGGAGTATGTAATGTACAGTACAGAGAGTGAAGGGGTCAGGGGTATGTAATGTACAGTACAGAGAGTGAAGGGGTCAGGAGTATGTAATGTACAGAGAGTGAAGGGGTCAGGAGTATGGAATGTACAGTACAGAGAGTGAAGGGGTCAGGAGTATGTAATGTACAGTACAGAGAGTGAAGGGGTCAGGGGTATGTAATGTACAGTACAGAGAGTGAAGGGGTCAGGAGTATGTAATGTACAGTACAGAGAGTGAAGGGGTCAGGAGTATGTAATGTACAGAGAGTGAAGTGGTCAGGAGTATGTAATGTACAGTACAGAGAGTGAAGGGGTCTGGAGTATGTAATGTACAGTACAGAGAGTGAAGGGGTCAGGAGTATGTAATGTACAGAGAGTGAAGGGGTCAGGAGTATGGAATGTACAGTACAGAGAGTGAAGGGGTCAGGAGTATGTAATGTACAGTACAGAGAGTGAAGGGGTCAGGGGTATGTAATGTACAGTACAGAGAGTGAAGGGGTCAGGAGTATGGAATGTACAGTACAGAGAGTGAAGGGTCAGGAGTATGGAATGTACAGTACAGAGAGTGAAGGGGTCAGGAGTATGTAATGTACAGTACAGAGAGTGAAGGGTCAGGAGTATGTAATGTACAGTACAGAGAGTGAAGGGGTCAGGAGTATGTAATGTACAGTACAGAGAGTGAAGGGGTCAGGAGTATGTAATGTACAGAGAGTGAAGGGGTCAGGAGTATGGAATGTACAGTACAGAGAGTGAAGGGGTCAGGAGTATGTAATGTACAGTACAGAGAGTGAAGGGGTCAGGGGTATGTAATGTACAGTACAGAGAGTGAAGGGGTCAGGAGTATGTAATGTACAGTACAGAGAGTGAAGGGGTCAGGGGTATGTAATGTACAGTACAGAGAGTGAAGGGGTCAGGAGTATGTAATGTACAGTACAGAGAGTGAAGGGGTCAGGGGTATGTAATGTACAGTACAGAGAGTGAAGGGGTCAGGGGTATGTAATGTACAGTACAGAGAGTGAAGTGGTCAGGAGTATGGAATGTACAGTACAGAGAGTGAAGGGGTCAGGAGTATGTAATGTACAGTACAGAGAGTGAAGGGGTCAGGAGTATGTAATGTACAGTACAGAGAGTGAAGGGGTCAGGAGTATGGAATGTACAGTACAGAGAGTGAAGGGGTCAGGAGTATGTAATGTACAGTACAGAGAGTGAAGGGGTCAGGAGTATGTAATGTACAGTACAGAGAGTGAAGGGTCAGGAGTATGGAATGTACAGAGTATATAGTGATGTATAGTATATAAGCACGCAGGGCGCGGTAGTCAGGAGTATAGACTGTTGTTCTCCTCAGTGGGAGGAAATTCTCTCCTCCTCCAGACTCAGACCCCAAACAGGGAGAACAATGGATCCTCTGCTGAAAGATGCCCACACAAGAGCTGACAATCGGTGACCTTGAAATGCAGGGCAGAGAAGACGCCGCCCACGTTCCTCGGAATGTCGGTTGGCAGATCACCAATCTGATTGGAGAGATTTGAAGGTGACGACGCCCTCCATGGTGGGGGGGAGGGGTCACCTGCCCGGCGGTGTGAATGGAAGGCTCTGTAATAAGGACTGTCTGTGATGCTGAGAGAAGCCTCTGATTGGTCAGATCTCTTCCTCTGATATTTATTTTCTGTTTGCAGATCTCAGAAGATTGGAGAGAAGAAATCTCCCGAGCTCAGAGGGGCCCCACTACAAATCCTGGGGCCCCACTACAAATCCCGGGGCCCCACTACAAATCCCGGGGCCCCACTACAAATCCCAGGGCCCCACTACAAATCCCAGGGCCCCACTACAAATCCCGGGGCCCCACTACAAATCCCAGGCCCACTACAAATCCCAGGGCCCCACTACAAATCCCGGGGCCCACTACAAATCCCGGGCCCACTACAAATCCCAGGGCCCCACTACAAATCCCGGGCCCACTACAAATCCCAGGGCCCCACTACAAATCCCAGGGCCCCACTACAAATCCCAGGGCCCCACTACAAATCCCGGGGCCCACTACAAATCCCGGGCCCACTACAAATCCCAGGGCCCCACTACAAATCCCGGGGCCCACTACAAATCCTGGGGCCCCACTACAAATCCCAGGGCCCCACTACAAATCCCGGGGCCCCACTACAAATCCCGGGGCCCCACTACAAATCCCGGGGGCCCCACTACAAATCCCGGGGATCCACTACAAATCCCGGGGATCCACTACAAATCCCGGGGCCCACTACAAATCCCGGGGCCCCACTACAAATCCCGGGGCCCCACTACAAATCCCAGGGCCCCACTACAAATCCCGGGGCCCCACTACAAATCCCGGGGCCCACTACAAATCCCGGGGCCCCACTACAAATCCCGGGGCCCCACTACAAATCCCAGGGCCCCACTACAAATCCCGGGGCCCCACTACAAATCCCGGGGCCCCACTACAAATCCCGGGGCCCCACTACAAATCCCAGGGCCCACTACAAATCCCGGGGCCCCACTACAAATCCCGGGGCCCCACTACAAATCCCGGGGCCCCACTACAAATCCTGGTGATATACATCACACTTCTATATGACCCTCTACTGTCCTCTACTGGTCATTCACTATACATCACACTTCTATATGACCCTCTACTGTTCTCTACTGGTCATTCACTATACATCACACTTCTATATGACCCTCTACTGTCCTCTACTGGTCATTCACTATACATCACACTTCTATATGATCCTCTACTGTCCTCTACTGGTCATTCACTATACATCACACTTCTATATGATCCTCTACTGTCCTCTACTGGTCATTCACTATACATCACACTTCTATATGATCCTCTACTGTCCTCTACTGGTCATTCACTATACATCACACTTCTATATGATCCTCTACTGTCCTCTACTGGTCATTCACTATACATCACACTTCTATATGATCCTCTACTGTCCTCTACTGGTCATTCACTATACATCACACTTCTATATGATCCTCTACTGTCCTCTACTGGTCATTCACTATACATCACACTTCTATATGATCCCTCTACTACTGCCCTCTACTGGTCATTCACTATACATCACACTTCTATATGATCCTCTACTGTCCTCTACTGGTCATTC
>NW_024404779.1:0-30824 GCF_905171775.1 Rana temporaria
GATTGGTCCCCTAAGTCACGATCCCCCCCCCATCACTACTCCCATAGGGGACCAATCCCCCCCTCACTACTCTCATAAGTCACGACCCCCCCCCCCCCCCATCACTACTCCCATAGGGGACCAATCCCCCCCATCACTACTCCCATAAGTCACGATCCCCCCCCCCATAGGGGACCAATCCCCCCCATCACTACTCCCATAAGTCACGACCCCCCCCCCCCCCATCACTACTCATAAAGGGGACAAATCTCTGAGGCCTCTGCTGTACGATTGGTTTGGTTGGGGGAGGGGGGGTCAGGTAATCTCTGTGTGACTCACCTACAGCTGTGGTGCCATTGGCTGATTGTGGCTCCACCTCCTCTGAGGCGCCATCTTCATTGTCCTTCTTAGGCCTCTGACGATTCTTGGCCGCCTCCTTCTTCTTGGCGGCCTTCTTCTTGGCGAGGTCAGAGGGCATGTCTGCAGGTCAAAGGTCACAGGAAGTGGACAGCCTGAGGAGAGAGAGCGTGTCATCGTCCAATCATTATGCAGCATCCATACGGCCCCGCCCCCACTTTCCAGGATGAGGGTTTAGGAGTAGCGTGAGCAAACGCATCATTCCTGTCACTCACCCCCTCCCCCAATCAATCATATATAACCACACCCCTTATAACACTCCCCACCCAGACCACACCCCCTATCTATACCCCTCCCCACCCAGACTAACCACGCCCCTTATCCATACCCCTCCCCACCCAGACTAACCACACCCCTTATAACACTCCCCACCCAGACCACAACCACAACCCTATCTTTACCCCTCCCCACCCAGACTAACCACGCCCCTTATCCATACCCCTCCCCACCCAGACTAACCACGCCCCTTATCCATACCCCTCCCCACCCAGACCACAACCCCTATCTATACCCCTCCCCACCCAGACTAACCACACCCCTCCCCACCCAGACCACACCCCCTATCTATACCCCTCCCCACCCAGACTAACCACACCCCTCCCCACCCAGACCACACCCCCTATCTATACCCCTCCCCACCCAGACTAACCACACCCCTCCCCACCCAGACCACACCCCCTATCTATACCCCTCCCCACCCAGACTAACCACACCCCTCCCCACCCAGACCACACCCCCTATCTATACCCCTCCCCACCCAGACTAAGCACACCCCTCCCCACCCAGACCACACCCCCTATCAATACCCCTCCCCACCCAGACTAACCACACCCCTCCCCACCCAGACCACACCCCCTATCAATACCCCTCCCCACCCAGAGCAACCACACCCCTTATCCATACCCCTCCCCACCCAGACTAACCACGCCCCTTATCCATACCCCTCCCCACCCAGACCACAACCCCTATCTATACCCCTCCCCACCCAGACTAACCACACCCCTCCCCACGCAGACTAACCACACCCCTCTCTCCCCAGACTACAACCACACCCCCTATCTATACCCCTCCCCACCCAGACTAACCACGCCCCTTCCCGGTGTGAAAGGGGCCTTACAGTAAAGAACCCTCTACATAGTTTAAGGTTAAATCTCTTTTATCCAAATTATGAGGGGCCCCGTGTCTTTTTATTAAACTCCCTTTCCGGGGAAAAGTTTTCTCCCTATTGGGGGGTCACCAGTCCGGTATTTGTGAAATCATCTCCCCTCCCCCGTCTCTTCTCCAGAGAGAACAACCTTTCCTCATCACTAATATCCTCCATTCCTCCTCCAGACCCTTTATTAGCTTTGTTGTCCTTCTTTGTACTCTCTCCATTTCCAGTACATCCTTCCTGAGGACTGGAGCCAAGAACTGGACGGCATACTCCAGGTGCGGCCGGACCAGAGTCTTGTAGAGGGGAGAATTATCCTTTTATCTCTGGAGTTGATCCCCTTTTTAATGCCGATATTCTGTTTACTTTGTTAGCAGCAGCTTAGCATTGCTGAGCCTCTCATCTACTAGGACCCCCAGGTCCTTCTCTATCCTAGATCCCCCCAGAGGTTCTCCCCCCATACATGAGCTCCTCCCTCCCCCATACCCTGAGCTCCTCCCTCCCTCATTGCTGAGCCAATCATCTACTAGGACCCCCAGAGGTGCTCCTCCCACCCCCCATACCTGAGCTCCTCCCACCCCCATACCTGAGCTCCTCCCACCCCCATACCCTGAGCTCCTCCCTCCCCCATACCCTGAGCCTCTCATCTACTAGGACCCCCAGAGGTTCTTCCCCCCCATACCTGAGCTCCTCCCTCCCCCCATACCCGAGCCCTCCGTCATTGCTGAGCCTCTCATCTACTAGGACCCCCAGAGGTTCCCCCCCATACCTGAGCTCCTCCCTCCCCCAATGCTGAGCCTCTCATCTACTAGGACCCCCAGGTCCTTCTCTATCCTAGAACCCCCCAGAGGTTCTCCCCCCATACCTGAGCTCCTCCCTCCCCCATACCCTGAGCTCCTCCCTCATTGCTGAGCCAATCATCTACTAGGACCCCCAGAGGTTCTCCCCCCATACCTGAGCTCCTCCCTCCCCCATACCTGAGCTCCTCCCACCCCCATACCTGAGCTTCTCCCACCCCCCCATACCTGAGCTTCTCCCACCCCCATACCCTGAGCTCCTCCCTCCCCCATACCTGAGCCTCTCATCTACTAGGACCCCCAGAGGTTCTTCCCCCCATACCTGAGCTCCTCCCTCCCCCCATACCCGAGCCCTCCGTCATTGCTGAGCCTCTCATCTAC
The DNA here is from genome assembly GCF_905171775.1 of Rana temporaria. Taxonomy (NCBI): domain Eukaryota; kingdom Metazoa; phylum Chordata; class Amphibia; order Anura; family Ranidae; genus Rana; species Rana temporaria. Next base: position 2,725 of record NW_024404779.1, read on the forward strand.
TAGGACCCCCAGGAGGTTCTCCCCCATACCTGAGCTCCTCCCTCCCCCCATACCCGAGCCCTCCCTCATTGCTGAGCCTCTCATCTACTAGGACCCCCAGAGGTTCTTCCCCCCATACCTGAGCTCCTCCCTCCCCCCATACCCGAGCCCTCCGTCATTGCTGAGCCTCTCATCTACTAGGACCCCCAGGAGGTTCTCCCCCATACCTGAGCTCCTCCCTCCCCCCATACCCGAGCCCTCCCTCATTGCTGAGCCTCTCATCTACTAGGACCCCCAGAGGTTCTTCCCCCCATACCTGAGCTCCTCCCTCCCCCCATACCCGAGCCCTCCGTCATTGCTGAGCCTCTCATCTACTAGGACCCCCAGGAGGTTCTCCCCCATACCTGAGCTCCTCCCTCCCCCCATACCCGAGCCCTCCCTCATTGCTGAGCCTCTCATCTACTAGGACCCCCAGAGGTTCTTCCCCCCATACCTGAGCTCCTCCCTCCCCCCATACCCGAGCCCTCCGTCATTGCTGAGCCTCTCATCTACTAGGACCCCCAGGAGGTTCTCCCCCATACCTGAGCTCCTCCCTCCCCCCATACCCGAGCCCTCCCTCATTGCTGAGCCTCTCATCTACTAGGACCCCCAGGAGGTTCTCCCCCCCCCCCCATACCTGAGCTCCTCCCTCCCCCATTGCTGAGCCCCTCATCTACTAGGACCCCCAGAGGTTCTCCCCCCCATACCTGAGCTCCTCCCTCCCCCATACCTGAGCTCCTCCCTCCCCCCATACCTGAGCTCCTCCCCCCCCCCCATACCTGAGCTCCTCCCTCCCCCCATACCTGAGCTCCTCCCTCCCCCCATACCTGAGCTCCTCCCTCCCCCCATACCTGAGCTCCTCCCTCCCCCCCATACCTGAGCTCCTCCCTCCCCCCCATACCTGAGCTCCTCCCTCCCCCCCATACCTGAGCTCCTCCCTCCCCCCCATACCTGAGCTCCTCCCTCCCCCCCATACCTGAGCTCCTCCCTCCCCCCCATACCTGATCTCCTCCCTCCCATACCTGATCTCCTCCCTCCCCCCCATACCTGATCTCCTCCCTCCCATACCTGATCTCCTCCCTCCCCCCCATACCTGATCTCCTCCCTCCCCCCATACCTGAGCTCCTCCCTCCCCCCATACCTGAGCTCCTCCCTCCCCCCATACCTAAGCTCCTCCCTCATTGCTGAGCCTCTCATCTACTAGGACCCCCAGGTCTTTTTCCATCCTAGATCCCCCCAGAGGTTCTCCCCCCAGTGTATAGATTGCATTCAGATTTTAACCACCCAAATGCATTATTTTACATTCTTCTACATTGAACCTCATTTGCCATGTAGTCCCCCCCTCATTATTTTTTTCAGATCTTCTTGCAAGGTTTCCACATCCTGCAGAGAAGTTATTGTTATTGTCCGCAAATACAGAGATTGCTCTGCTTACCCCTCCTCCAGATCATTTATGAATACATTAAATAGGATTGGTCCCAGCACAGAACCCTGGGGGACCCCACTACCCCCCCCCCCCCGTCCATTCCGAGTACTCCCCATTTATCACCACCCTCTGAACTCCCCCTTGTAGCCAGTTTTCGGTCCATGTACTCCCCTATGGTCCGTGTTCTCCCCCTATGGTCCGTGTACTCCCCCCCCTATGGTCCGTGTACTCCCCCCCCCCCTATGGTCCGTGTACCCCCCCCCCCCCTATGGTCCGTGTACTCCCCCCCCTATGGTCCGTGTACTCACCCCCCCTATGGTCCGTGTACTCACCCCCCCTATGGTCCGTGTACTCACCCCCCCTATGGTCCGTGTACTCACCCCCCCTATGGTCCGTGTACTCACCCCCCCTATGGTCCGTGTACTCACCCCCCCTATGGTCCGTGTACTCCCCCCCCCTATGGTCCGTGTACTCACCCCCCCTATGGTCCGTGTACTCACCCCCCCTATGGTCCGTGTACTCACCCCCCCTATGGTCCGTGTACTCACCCCCCTATGGTCCGTGTACTCACCCCCCTATGGTCCGTGTACTCACCCCCCTATGGTCCGTGTACTCACCCCCCTATGGTCCGTGTACTCACCCCTATGGTCCGTGTACTCACCCCTATGGTCCGTGTACTCACCCCTATGGTCCGTGTACTCCCCCCTATGGTCCGTGTACTCACCCCTATGGTCCGTGTACTCCCCCTATGGTCCGTGTACTCCCCCCTATGGTCCATGTCCTCCCCCTATGGTCCATGTACTCCCCCTATGGTCCGTGTACTCCCCCTATGGTCCATGTCCTCCCCCTATGGTCCCTGCCAACAGACCTTACTTTGTACAGTAAATGTTTATGGGGAACTGTGTGCAAAATCCATACACCACCTTCCTTTATCTAGATACACCACGTCTACGGACCTTCCTTTATCCAGATACACCACGTCTACGGACCTTCCTTTATCTAGATACACCACGTCTACGGGCCTTCCTTTATCCAGATACACCACATCTACGGGCCTTCCTTTATCCAGATACACCACGTCTATGGGTCTCCCTTTATCTAGATACACCACGCCTACGGGCCTTCCTTTATCTAGATACACCACGTCTACAGACCTTCCTTTATCTAGATACACCACATCTACGGGCCTTCCTTTATCCAGATACACCACGTCTACGGGCCTTCCTTTATCTAGATACACCACATCTACAGACCTTCCTTTATCTAGATACACCACGTCTACGGGCCTTCCTTTATCTAGATACACCACGTCTACGGACCTTCCTTTATCTAGATACACCACATCTACGGGCCTTCCTTTATCCAGATACACCACATCTACGGACCTTCCTTTATCTAGATACACCACATCTACAGACCTTCCTTTATCTAGATACACCACGTCTACGGACCTTCCTTTATCTAGATACACCACATCTACGGGCCTTCCTTTATCCAGATACACCACATCTACGGGCCTTCCTTTATCTAGATACACCACGTCTACGGGCCTTCCTTTATCCAGATACACCACGTCTACGGACCTTCCTTTATCTAGATACACCACGTCTACGGACCTTCCTTTATCTAGATACACCACATCTACGGACCTTCCTTTATCCAGATACACCACGTCTACGGACCTTCCTTTATCCAGATACACCACGTCTACTGGCCTTCCTTTATCTAGATACACCACGTCTACGGGCCTTCCTTTATCCAGATACACCACGTCTACGGGCCTTCCTTTATCTAGATACACCACGTCTACGGACCTTCCTTTATCCAGATACACCACGTCTACAGGCCTTCCTTTATCCAGATACACCACATCTACTGGCCTTCCTTTATCTAGATACACCACGTCTACGGGCCTTCCTTTATCCAGATACACCACGTCTACGGGCCTTCCTTTATCCAGATACACCACGTCTACGGACCTTCCTTTATCCAGATACACCACGTCTACGGACCTTCCTTTATCCAGATACACCACGTCTACGGACCTTCCTTTATCTAGATACACCACATATACGGACCTTCCTTTATCTAGATACACCACATCTACGGACCTTCCTTCATCCAGATACACCACATCTACGGGCCTTCCTTTATCTAGATACACCACATCTACGGACCTTCCTTTATCCAGATACACCACGTCTACGGACCTTCCTTTATCTAGATACACCACGTCTACAGACCTTCCTTTATCTAGATACACCACATCTACGGGCCTTCCTTTATCCAGATACACCACGTCTACGGGCCTTCCTTTATCCAGATACACCACGTCTACGGACCTTCCTTTATCCAGATACACCACGTCTACGGACCTTCCTTTATCCAGATACACCACGTCTACGGACCTTCCTTTATCTAGATACACCACATATACGGACCTTCCTTTATCTAGATACACCACATCTACGGACCTTCCTTCATCCAGATACACCACATCTACGGGCCTTCCTTTATCTAGATACACCACATCTACGGACCTTCCTTTATCCAGATACACCACGTCTACGGACCTTCCTTTATCTAGATACACCACGTCTACAGACCTTCCTTTATCTAGATACACCACATCTACGGGCCTTCCTTTATCCAGATACACCACGTCTACGGGCCTTCCTTTATCTAGATACACCACATCTACAGACCTTCCTTTATCTAGATACACCACGTCTACGGGCCTTCCTTTATCTAGATACACCACGTCTACGGACCTTCCTTTATCTAGATACACCACATCTACGGGCCTTCCTTTATCCAGATACACCACATCTACAGACCTTCCTTTATCTAGATACACCACGTCTACGGGCCTTCCTTTATGTAGATACACCATGTCTACGGACCTTCCTTTATCCAGATACACCACGTCTACGGACCTTCCTTTATCCAGATACACCACGTCTACGGACCTTCCTTTATCTAGATACACCACGTCTACGAACCTTCCTTTATCCAGATACACCACGTCTACGGGCCTTCCTTTATCCAGATACACCACGTCTACGGGCCTTCCTTTATCCAGATACACCACGTCTACGGGCCTTCCTTTACCTAGATACACCACGTCTACAGACCTTCCTTTATCCAGATACACCACGTCTACGGGCCTTCCTTTATCCAGATACACCACGTCTACGGGCCTTCCTTTATCCAGATACACCACGTCTACGGGCCTTCCTTTATCCAGATACACCACGTCTACGGGCCTTCCTTTATCCAGAGACACCACATCTACGGCCTTCCTTTATCTAGATACACCACGTCTACGGGCCTTCCTTTATCCAGATACACCACGTCTACGGACCTTCCTTTATCTAGATACACCACGTCTACAGACCTTCCTTTATCTAGATACACCACATCTACGGGCCTTCCTTTATCCAGATACACCACGTCTACGGGCCTTCCTTTATCTAGATACACCACATCTACAGACCTTCCTTTATCTAGATACACCACGTCTACGGGCCTTCCTTTATCTAGATACACCACGTCTACGGACCTTCCTTTATCTAGATACACCACATCTACGGGCCTTCCTTTATCCAGATACACCACATCTACAGGCCTTCCTTTATGTAGATACACCATGTCTACGGACCTTCCTTTATCCAGATACACCACGTCTACGGACCTTCCTTTATCCAGATACACCACGTCTACGGACCTTCCTTTATCTAGATACACCACGTCTACGAACCTTCCTTTATCCAGATACACCACGTCTACGGGCCTTCCTTTATCTAGATACACCACGTCTACAGACCTTCCTTTATCCAGATACACCACGTCTACGGACCTTCCTTTATCCAGATACACCACGTCTACGGGCCTTCCTTTATCCAGATACACCACATCTACGGACCTTCCTTTATCCAGATACACCACATCAAGGGCCTTCCTTTATCCAGATACACCACGTCTACGGGCCTTCCTTTATCCAGATACACCACGTCTACGGGCCTTCCTTTATCCAGATACACCACGTCTACGGGCCTTCCTTTATCCAGAGACACCACATCTACGGCCTTCCTTTATCTAGATGGCAGATCACCTCCTCATAGAAGGTTAATGGATCGGTTTGGGAAGAACGATTCTTCATGAATCCATGCTGATTACTGCTAATGATTCCGTTCTCATTACTAAAATCTTGTATATAGTCCCTTATCATCCCTCCAAGAGCTTACATACTATTGGTGTTAGGCTGACTGTAATTCACAGGGATGTAATTTGGGCCCTTTATAAATATTGGTGCTACATTGGCTTTTCTCCAATCAGCTGGCACCATTCCAGTCAGTAAACTGTCAGTAAAAATTAGGAACAATCGTTCGGCAATTGCTTGACTGAGTTCCCCAAGTACCGTATTTATCAGCGTATACCACGCACTTTTTTGCCCTGAAATTCAGGGCAAAGTCGTGGGTGTGCGATATACGCCGATACCCGCGCTGAGTTTGAACTACTGCGCCGGCATATACCGAGCGCAGTACACTTGTGTATAGTCGGGCAGGCTCGGCTCCTCTCGCAGTCACGTCCTGGACGTAACCGCGAGAGGAGCTGAGCCTGCCCGACTATACACGAGTGTACTGCGCTCGGTATATGCCGGCGCCAATGGCGGACTAAGCAGGGGGCGAGGGGGGCGGGCCGCACCGGGTGCCACACACTGGGGGGGTGTCAGGCCGACGCCCCCCCCCTCCGTGACTGAGGCATGGCGCGGTGACAGCATGATTGACGGCAGACTAGGTAACACACAGCCTGGCTATTCAGGAGGGGGGGGGGGGTGCCGTGCGAGCCGTACCCGAGTGATACTCGCCGCCCGGGACCCGGCCGCAATGATCCCCCTTCTCCGTGGCAGCGCAGCGCCGCGGCTCTGATACTATCGGCTGTGACTGTCTGACAGTCACACAGCCGACCCAAGCAGCGTGAAGCTGCGGCCGCCTCCCCCTCCTCCGTACAAGTGCTCTAACACTCGGCACGCTGATCATCACTTTACATCAGCAGCATTACGGGTCTGAAGGCAAGGGGGGGTGTCACTCTGCACTATTGTAAGGGGGGGTTCTGTATATGAGGGGGGGTTCTGTATTGTGGGGGGTGTTCTGTATATGAGGGGGGGTGTTCTGTATAGGAGGGGGGTTCTGTATTGTGGGGGGTGTTCTGTATATGAGGGGGGGTGTTCTGTATAGGAGGGGGGTTCTGTATTGTGGGGGGTGTTCTGTATAGGGGGGTTATGTATATGAGGGAGGGGGGGTCTGTATTGTAGGGGGTGGTATCTGTATGGGGGGGTTCTGTATTGTAGAGGGGGGGTTCTGTATTGTAGGGGGGTCTGAACTGTAGGGGGGTTCTGTATTGTATGGGGGTGGTATCTGTATAGGGGGGTTTTGTATTTGGGGGGGTTCTGTATTGTAGGGGGGTGTTCTGTATTGTAGGTGGTGGTATCTGTATGGGGGCTTCTGTATTGTAGGGGGGTTCTGTATTGTAGGGGGGTGTTCTGTATTGTAGGGGGTGGTATCTGTATGGGGGGTTCTGTATATGAGGGGGAGGGGAGTGGTATCTGTATGGGGGGGTTCTGTATATGAGGGGGGGTTCTGTATTGTGGGGGGGTTCTGTATTGTAGGGGGGGGTCTGATCTGTAGGGGTGGGTCCGTATTGTGGGGGGGGGGGTGTTCTGTATTGTAGGGAGGTCTGCACTGTAGTGGTGGGTCTGTATTGTAGGGAGGGGTTTGCACTGTGCAGAGGTGCAGTCTAATGTAAAGGGATATAGAGGTGCTGTGTAATGTAAAAGGGTCCAGAGATGCAGGGTGATGTGTAATGTAAAAGGGTCCAGAGGTGCAGGGTGCTGTGTAATGTAAAGGGGTCCAGAGGTGCAGGGTGCTGTGTAATGTAAAGGGGTCCAGAGGTGCAGGGTGCCGTGTAATGTAAAGGGGTCCAGAGGTGCTGTGTAATGTAAAGGGGTCCAGAGGTGCAGGGTGCCGTGTAATGTAAAGGGGTCCAGAGATGCAGGGTGCTGTGTAATGTAAAGGGGTCCAGAGGTGCAGGGTGCCGTGTAATGTAAAGGGGTCCAGAGATGCAGGGTGCTGTGTAATGTAAAGGGGTCCAGAGGTGCAGGGTGCCGTGTAATGTAAAGGGGTCCAGAGATGCAGGGTGCTGTGTAATGTAAAGGGGTCCAGAGGTGCTGTGTAATGTAAAGGGGTCCAGAGGTGCAGGGTGCCGTGTAATGTAAAGGGGTCCAGAGATGCAGGGTGCTGTGTAATGTAAAGGGGTCCAGAGGTGCAGGGTGCTGTGTAATGTAAAGGGGTCCAGAGGTGCAGGGTGCCGTGTAATGTAAAGGGATATGTGGAGAGGGGTACACAGTAGTTACAAAGAGATATTAAAGAATGCAGGGGACGCAGTGGGGTGTTTTTACATTTTACCGTGGGGGTGCCAGATATAGGATCCGCCCCGGGTGCCAAATGCTCTAGGTACGCCCCTGGCCGGCGCAGTAGTTCAAACTCAGCGCGGGGAGCAGGGACCGAGCGGGGAGGACACCGCAGAAGGACGCCGGACCCCACGAGGCCGCCGCGCAAGACACCAAAACTGTAAGTACTAAAATGTTTTTTGTTTTTACAGGAATGCGGGTCCACTTTAGGTATGCGCGCTATACGCCGGAGCGCGCAATACCCCGATAAATACGGTCCCCTCAGGTGCAGCCATCTGGTCCCGGGGATTTATTAATGTTAATTTTCCCAAGTCTGATTCTGTCCTCTGATATCCATGGAGGAGGGGCTTCCTGTGACGTGTCAGGAGGATAAACACGGCAGTTTTGGTTACTGAAGCCCCTCCCCCCGACTCAATCGTGAAGACCGAGGAGAAGAATAAACTCAATAACTTCCCCATCCCCCATCCTTTGTAACCAGATGTTTTCATTATTAATGTGCCCAATATGGTCTGTCCTCCCTTTCTTACTATTTATATACTTTTATAGAATTTCTTGGGATTTTTGTGTCTTTCATGTTCTCTCTTAGCCGCCCTGATAACACCCCCTTACATTTCTTGTTGCATTCTTTGTAAAGTCTGAATGCTGATGATGATCCCTCAGCCTTGTATGTTTTGAAGGCCTTCGTCTTTGCTTTTATGTGCATTTTTTACATTGGATTTAAAGCGGGGGTTCACCCTTAGAGGGCACTTTTTCCCCCTTAGCTTCCTGCTCGTTTTATTAGGGGAATCGGCTATTTGTATTAAAATATGAGCCGTACTTACCCGTTTTCGAGCTGCATCCTCTCCGTCGCTTCCGGGTATGGGCTGCGGGAGCGGGCGTTCCTTCTTGATTGACAGGCTTCCGACGGTCGCATCCATCGCGTCACGATTTTCAGAAAGAAGCCGAACGTCGGTGCGCAGGCGCAGTATAGAGCCGCACCGACGTTCGGCTTCTTTTGGCTACGAGTGACGCGATGGATGCGACCATCGGAAGCCTGTCAATCAAGAAGGAACGCCCGCTCCCGAAGACCCATACCCGGAAGCGACGGAAGAAGATGCATCTCGTAAACGGTAAGTACGGATCATATTTTAATACAAATAGCCGATTCCCCTAGACCGAACGAGCAGGAAGCTAAGGGGAAAAAAAAAAATTTAATAAATGGGTGAACTCCCGCTTTAAGTCACCCAGGATATGTACGAGCTTTTACATTTATTACCCAATGGGATGCCTCAGCTAATAAAGAGAACCCGTCTCTCCCCCGTGTTCCTGAGATTTTATCCCAATTTATATCTTCTAGGAAAGATCCTCCTCGTACCCCCCCAATCCCACCCCCACACCAATAATCCCACCTTCTCCCCTCCACACACCAATCCAACCTTCTCCCCTCCCCCATAATCCCACCTTCTCCCCTCCCCCATAATCCCACCCCCCCACACCAATCCCCCCCCCCCCCCCCCCCAATAATCCCACCTTCTCCCCTCCCCCATAATCCCACCTTCTCCCCTCCACCATCAATCCCACCTTCTCCCCTCCCCCATAATCCCACCCCCCCACACCAATAATCCCACCTTCTCCCCTCCACACACCAATCCAACCTTCTCCCCTCCCCCATAATCCCACCCCCCCACACCAATAATCCCACCTTCTCCCCTCCACACACCAATCCAACCTTCTCCCCTCCCCCATAATCCCACCTTCTCCCCTCCCCCATAATCCCACCTTCTCCCCTCCACACACCAATCCAACCTTCTCCCCTCCCCCATAATCCCACCCCCCCACACCAATCCCACCCCCCCCCCCCCCAATAATCCCACCTTCTCCCCTCCCCCAATCAATCCCACCTTCTCCCCTCCCCCAATCAATCCCACCTTCTCCCCTCCCCCAATCAATCCCACCTTCTCCCCTTCCCACACCAATCCCACCTTCTCCCCTCCACCATCAATCCCACCTTCTCCCCTCCACACACCAATCCAACCTTCTCCCCTCCCCCATAATCCCACCTTCTCCCCTCCCCCATAATCCCACCTTCTCCCCTCCACACACCAATCCAACCTTCTCCCCTCCCCCATAATCCCACCCCCCCACACCAATCCCACCTCCCCCCCCCCCAATAATCCCACCTTCTCCCCTCCCCCAATCAATCCCACCTTCTCCCCTCCCCCAATCAATCCCACCTTCTCCCCTCCCCCAATCAATCCCACCTTCTCCCCTTCCCACACCAATCCCACCTTCTCCCCTCCACCATCAATCCCACCTTCTCCCCTCCCCCAATCAATCCCACCTTGTACCCCGACATTGGGGAACATTCCACCCGTCACATAACATCTTCTGATTGGGCGTTCTGGGGTTACAAATCATCCCTGTGTACCCCCAATACCAGAATCCCCTCCCCCATCACCTCCCTGTACCCCAAATATCAGAATCCCCCTCCCCCATCACCTCCCTGTACCCCACATCTCAGAATCCCCTCCCCCATCATCCCTGGGTACCCCTCCCCCTATACTTCCCTTCCTCTGTACCCCAAACATCCATGTACCCCTCCCCCAGTGTCCCCGGATGTTGGGGCTCCCCTCCCGCACCCCCCCGGCCTCCTGTCTCCCGGCTCTCCTCACCTCTCCGGATCTCACACTCTCCTCCACGTGCCGCCGGCTCACAGACCAATCACAGCTCTCCTTACTCAGATGCCGGTGGGGAGCGCGGAGCATTCTGGGCGATATAGTTCTCCGCCCCCTTTCTCCGGGGGTGACGTACATACAACGGCACTACATTTCCCGGCATGCAACGCTGACCTGACGAAATCGCACTTACTGCGCATGTGCAAGAAGGTGACAGCGAGAGGCGGAGCTTCATCTCGTGTTCAGACTAGTGGTAAGGAGGTGTGGCTGCAGCCTGGAGCTCCGCCCTCAATAGGAATCATATGACCTCCGCTCTTTTTTTTCTTCATCAACTTTAATCATTTCTCCGTCAGAGACAAATTTACACACAAGGCCTGAAAATTCCATAAACCCCCCCAAACGTGACAAAGACCCCCAAACATAACAGAGACCCCCCAAACATAACATAGACCCCCAAATATGATATATTGTCTAATAGGAGACCCCCCAAACATAACATAGACCCCCAAACATAACAGAGACCCCCCAAACATGACAGAGACCCCCCAAATATGATATATTGTCTGATAGGAGACCCCCCCAAACATAACATAGACCCCCAAACATGACATAGACCCCCCAAACATGAGAGACCCCCAAACATGATATATTGTCTGATAGGAGACCCCCCAAACATAACATAGACCCCCAAACATGACATAGACCCCCAAACATGACATAGACCCCCAAACATGACATAGAGCCCCAAAACATAACATAGACCCCCAAACATGACAGACCCCCCCAAACAAGACAGAGACCCCCCAAACATAACAGAGACCCCCCAAACATAACATAGACCCCCAAACATAACAGACCCCCCAAACAAAACAGAGACCCCCAAACATAACATAGACCCCCCAAATATGATATATTGTCTGATAGGAGACCCCCCAAACATAACATAGACCCCCAAACATAACAGAGACCCCCCAAACATAACATAGACCCCCCAAATATGATATATTGTCTGATAGGAGACCCCCCCAAACATAACATAGACCCCCAAACATGACATAGACCCCCCAAACATGAGAGACCCCCAAACATGATATATTGTCTGATAGGAGACCCCCCAAACATAACATAGACCCCCAAACATGACATAGACCCCCCAAACATAACATAGACCCCCAAAACATAACATAGAGCCCCAAAACATAACATAGACCCCCAAACATGACAGACCCCCCCAAACAAGACAGAGACCCCCCAAACATAACATAGACCCCCCAAATATTATATATTGTCTGATAGAAGACCCCCAACATAACAGAGACCCCCAAACGTGACAAAGACCCCCCAAACATAACAGAGACCCCCCAAACATAACATAGACCCCAAACATAACAGAGACCCCAAACATAACAGAGACCCCCACAAACATAACATAGACCCCCAAACATGACAGCCCCCCCCAAACAAAACAGAGACCCCCCAAACATAACATAGACCCCCAAATATGATATATTGTCTGATAGGAGACCCCAAAACATGACATAGTCCCCCCAAACATGACAGAGACCCCCCAAATATGATATATTGTCTGATAGGAGACCCCCCAAACATAACATAGACCCCCAAACATGAGAGACCCCCAAACATGATATATTGTGATAGGAGACCCCCAAAAATGACATAGACCCCCAAACATGATATATTGTCTGACAGGAGACCCCCAAACATAACATAAACCCCCCAAATATGACAGAGACCCCTAAACATGACATAAACCCCCCAAACATAACAGAGACCCCCAAATATGATATGTTGTCTGATAGAAGACCCCCAAACATAACATAGACCCCCAAACATGACAGAAACCCCTAAACACAACAGAGACCCCCCCAAACATGACAGAGACCCCCAAACATGACAGAAACCCCTAAACACAACAGAGACCCCCCCAAACATGACAGAGACCCCCAAACATGACAGAAACCCCTAAACACAACAGAGACCCCCCCAAACATGACAGAGACCCCCAAACATGACAGAAACCCCTAAACACAACAGAGACCCCCCCAAACATAACATAGACCCCCCAAACATGACAGAAACCCCTAAACACAACAGAGACCCCCCCAAACATGACAGAGACCCCCAAACATTAAAGAGGCCCCCAAACGTGATATATTGTCTTATAGGAAACCCCCAAACATAAAATAGACCCCCCAAACATGACAGAGACCCCCCAAACATAACATAGACCCCCAAACATGACGGAGACCCCCCAAACATAACAAAGACCCCCCCAAACATGACAGAGACCCCCAATGTGATATATTGTCTGATAGGAGACCCCCCCAAACATGAAATAGACCCCCAATATGACATAGACCCCCAAACATGACAGAGAACCCCCAAATATAACATATACCCCTCAAACATGACAGAGACCCCCAAATATGATATATTGTCTGATAGGAGACCCCCAAAACATGACAGAGACCCCCCCAAACATAACATAGACCCCCAAACATGACATAGACCCCCAAACATGACAGAGACCCCCAAAACATGACATAGACCCCCCAAATATGACATAGACCCCCCAAATATGACAGAGACCCCCAAATATGACAGAGACTCCCCAAATATGACAGAGACCCCCCAAATATGACAGAGACCCCCAAATATGACAGAGACCCCCAAATATGACATAAACCCCCCAAATATGACAGAGACCCCCAAATATGACATAAACCCCCAAACATGACAAAGACCCCCAAACATGACATAAACCCCCCAAACATAACAGAGACCCCCCAAATATGATATATTGTCTGATAGGAGACCCCCAAACATAACATAGACCCCAAACATGACAGAAACCCCTAAACACAACAGAGACCCCCCAAACATGACAGAGACCCCCAAACATGACAGAGACCCCCAAACATGATATATTGTCTGATAGGAGACCCCCAAACATAACATAGACCCCCAAATATAACAGACCCCCAAACATGACAGAGACCCCCAAATATGATATATTGTGTGATAGGAGACCCCCCAAACACGACAGAGACCCCCCAAACATAGCATAAACCCCCCAAACATGACATAGATGGGGTGGAGGGCGCCCAGGGTAGGCGGAGAGACCGGGGGAGACGGGGATGGAGGCCACCCAGGGTAGGATGAGAGACCGGAGGAGACGGGATAAAGGGTGCCCAGGGTAGGGGGAGAGACTGGGGGAGATGGGGTGGAGGGTGCCCAGGGTAGGGGGAGAGGGAGTGGGGGCGCCCAGGGTAGGGAGAGAGACTGGGGGAGATGGGGTGGAGGGTGCCCAGGGTAGGGGGAGAGGGGGTGGGGGCGCCCAGGGTAGGGGGAGAGACCGGGGGAGACGGGGATGGAGGCCACCCAGGGTAGGGGGAGAGGGGGTGGGGGCGCCCAGGGTAGGGGGAGAGACCGGGGGAGATGGGGTGGAGGATGCCCAGGGTAGGGGGAGAGGGGTGGGGGCGCCCAGGGTAGGGGGAGAGACCGGGGGAGATGGGGTGGAGGATGCCCAGGGTAGGGGAAGAGGGGTGGGGGCGCCCAGGGTAGGGGGAGAGACTGGGGGAGATGGGGTGGAGGATGCCCAGGGTAGGGGGAGAGGGGTGGGGGCGCCCAGGGTAGGGGGAGAGACCGGGGGAGATGGGGTGGAGGATGCCCAGGGTAGGGGAAGAGGGGTGGGGGCGCCCAGGGTAGGGGGAGAGACTGGAGGAGATGGGGTGGAGGATGCCCAGGGTAGGGGGAGAGGGGTGGGGGCGCCCAGGGTAGGGGGAGAGACCGGGGGAGATGGGGTGGAGGATGCCCAGGGTAGGGGAAGAGGGGTGGGGGCGCCCAGGGTAGGGGGAGAGACTGGGGGAGATGGGGTGGAGGATGCCCAGGGTAGGGGGAGAGGGGTGGGGGCACCCAGGGTAGGGGGAGAGGGGTGGGGGCACCCAGGGTAGGGGGAGAGACTGGGGGAGATGGGGTGGAGGATGCCCAGGGTAGGGGGAGAGGGGTGGGGGCGCCCAGGGTAGGGGGAGAGACTGGGGGAGATGGGGTGGAGGATGCCCAGGGTAGGGGGAGAGGGGTGGGGGCGCCCAGGGTAGGGGGAGAGACCAGGGGAGATGGGGTGGAGGGTGCCCAGGGTAGGGGGAGATGGGGTGGAGGATGCCCAGGGTAGGGGGAGAGGGGTGGGGGCGCCCAGGGTAGGGGGAGAGACTGGGGGAGATGGGGTGGAGGACGCCCAGGGTAGGGGGAGAGGGGTGGGGGCGCCCAGGGTAGGGGGAGAGGGGTGGGGGCACCCAGGGTAGGGGGAGAGACCGGGGGAGATGGGGTGGAGGATGCCCAGGGTAGGGGGAGAGGGGTGGGGGCGCCCAGGGTAGGGGGAGAGGGGTGGGGGCGCCCAGGGTAGGGGGAGAGACCGGGGGAGATGGGGTGGAGGATGCCCAGGGTAGGGGGAGAGGGGTGGGGGCGCCCAGGGTAGGGGGAGAGGGGTGGGGGCGCCCAGGGTAGGGGGAGAGACCGGGGGAGATGGGGTGGAGGATGCCCAGGGTAGGGGGAGAGGGGTGGGGGCGCCCAGGGTAGGGGGAGAGGGGTGGGGGCGCCCAGGGTAGGGGGAGAGACTGGGGGAGATGGGGTGGAGGGTGCCCAGGGTAGGGGGAGAGGGGTGGGGGCGCCCAGGGTAGGGGGAGAGACTGGGGGAGATGGGGTGGAGGATGCCCAGGGTAGGGGGAGAGGGGTGGGGGCGCCCAGGGTAGGGGGAGAGACTGGGGGAGATGGGTGGAGGGTGCCCAGGGTAGGGGGAGAGACTGGGGGAGATGGGGTGGAGGGTGCCCAGGGTAGGGGGAGAGGGGTGGGGGCGCCCAGGGTAGGGAGAGAGACTGGGGGAGATGGGGTGGAGGGTGCCCAAGGTAGGGGGAGATGGGGTGGTGGGTGCCCAAGGTAGGGGGAGAGACCGGGGGAGATGGGGTGGAGGGTTCCCAGGGTAGGGGGAGAGGGGGTGGGGGTGCCCAGGGTAGGGGGAGAGACTGGGGGAGAGGGGGTGGAGGGTGCCCAGGGTAGGGGGAGAGACCGGGGGAGATGGGGTGGAGGGTGCCCAGGGTAGGGGGAGAGACCGGGGGAGATGGGGTGGAGGGTGCCCAGGGTAGGGGGAGAGACTGGGGGAGATGGGGTGGAGGGTGCCCAGGGTAGGGGGACAGGGGTGGGGGCGCCCAGGGTAGGGGGAGAGACTGGGGGAGATGGGGTGGAGGGTGCCCAGGGTAGGGGGAGAGGGGTGGGGGCACCCAGGGTAGGGGAAGAGGGGTGGGGGCGCCCAGGGTAGGGGGAGAGACTGGGGGAGATGGGGTGGAGGGTGCCCAGGGTAGGGGGAGAGGGGTGGGGGCGCCCAGGGTAGGGGGAGAGACCGGGGGAGATGGGGTGGAGGGTGCCCAGGGTAGGGGTGAGAGAGCGGGGGAGATGGGGTGGAGGGTGCCCAAGGTAGGGGGAGAGACTGGGGGAGATGGGGTGGAGGGTGCCCAGGGTAGGGGGAGAGGGGGTGGGGGCGCCCAGGGTAGGGGGAGAGGGGTGGGGAGATGGGGTGGAGGGTTCCCAGGGTAGGGGGAGAGGGGTGGGGGCGCCCAGGGTAGGGGGAGAGGGGGTGGGGGTGCCCAGGGTAGGGGGAGAGGGGGTGGGGGCGCCCAGGGTAGGGGGAGAGACTGGGGGAGAGGGGGTGGAGGGTGCCCAGGGTAGGGGGAGAGACCGGGGGAGATGGGGTGGAGGGTGCCCAGGGTAGGGGGAGAGACCGGGGGAGATGGGGTGGAGGATGCCCAGGGTAGGGGGAGAGGGGGTGGGGGCACCCAGGGTAGGGGGAGAGAGCGGGGGAGATGGGGTGGAGAGTGCCCAGGGTAGGGGGAGAGGGTGTGGGGGCGCCCAGGGTAGGGGGAGAGACTGGGGGAGAGGGGGTGGAGGGTGCCCAGGGTAGGGGGAGAGACCGGGGGAGATGGGGTGGAGGGTGCCCAGGGTAGGGGGAGAGACTGGGGGAGATGGGGTGGAGGGTGCCCAGGGTAGGGGGAGAGACTGGGGGAGATGGGGTGGAGGGTGCCCAGGGTAGGGGGAGAGACTGGGGGAGAGGGGGTGGAGGGTGCCCAGGGTAGGGGGAGAGACCGGGGGAGATGGGGTGGAGGGTGCCCAGGGTAGGGGGAGAGAGCGGGGGAGATGGGGTGGAGGGTGCCCAAGGTAGGGGGAGAGACTGGGGGAGATGGGGTGGAGGGTTCCCAGGGTAGGGGGAGAGGGGGTGGGGGTGCCCAGGGTAGGGGGAGAGACTGGGGGAGAGGGGGTGGAGGGTGCCCAGGGTAGGGGGAGAGACCGGGGGAGATGGGGTGGAGGGTGCCCAGGGTAGGGGGAGAGGGGTGGAGGGTTCTCAGGGTAGGGGGAGAGGGGTGGGGGTGCCCAGGGTAGGGGGAGAGACCGGGGGAGATGGGGTGGAGGATGCCCAGGGTAGGGGAGAGGGGTGGGGGCGCCCAGGGTAGGGGGAGAGAGCGGGGGAGATGGGGTGGAGGGTGCCCAGGGTAGGGTGAGAGAGCGGGGGAGATGGGGTGGAGGGTGCCCAAGGTAGGGGGAGAGACTGGGGGAGATGGGGTGGAGGGTGCCCAGGGTAGGGGGAGAGGGGGTGGGGGCGCCCAGGGTAGGGGGAGAGACTGGGGGAGATGGGGTGGAGGGTGCCCAGGGTAGAGGGAGAGGGGTGGGGGAGCCCAGGGTAGGGGGAGAGGGGTGGGGAGATGGGGTGGAGGGTTCCCAGGGTAGGGGGAGAGGGGTGGGGGCGCCCAGGGTAGGGGGAGAGGGGGTGGGGGCGCCCAGGGTAGGGGGAGAGACTGGAGGAGATGGGGTGGAGGGTGCCCAGGGTAGGGGGAGAGGGGGTGGGGGCGCCCAGGGTAGGGGGAGAGACTGGGGGAGAGGGGGTGGAGGGTGCCCAGGGTAGGGGGAGAGACCGGGGGAGATGGGGTGGAGGGTGCCCAGGGTAGGGGGAGAGAGCGGGGGAGATGGGGTGGAGGGTGCCCAGGGTAGGGGGAGAGGGGGGGGGGGCGCCCAGGGTAGGGGGAGAGAGCGGGGGAGATGGGGTGGAGGGTGCCCAGGGTAGGGGGAGAGGGGGTGGGGGCGCCCAGGGTAGGGGGAGAGACTGGGGGAGAGGGGGTGGAGGGTGCCCAGGTAGGGGGAGAGACCGGGGGAGATGGGGTGGAGGGTGCCCAAGGTAGGGGGAGAGGGGTGGAGGGTGCCCAGGGTGGGGGGAGAGAGCGGGGGAGATGGGGTGGAGGGTGCCCAGGGTAGGGGGAGAGACTGGGGGAGATGGGGTGGAAGGTGCCCAGGGTAGGGGGAGAGACTGGGGGAGATGGGGTGGAGGGTGCCCAGGGTAGGGGGAGATGGGGTGGAGGGTGCCCAGGGTAGGGGGAGAGACCGGGGGAGATGGGGTGGAGGGTGCCCAGGGTAGGGGGAGAGAGCGGGGGAGATGGGGTGGAGGGTGCCCAGGGTAGGGGGAGAGAGCGGGGGAGATGGGGTGGAGGGTGCCCAAGGTAGGGGGAGAGACTGGGGGAGATGGGGTGGAGGGTGCCCAGGGTAGGGGGAGAGGGGGTGGGGGTGCCCAGGGTAGGGGGAGAGACTGGGGGAGATGGGGTGGAGGGTGCCCAGGGTAGAGGGAGAGGGGTGGGGGAGCCCAGGGTAGGGGAGAGGGGGTGGGGGCGCCCAGGGTAGGGGGAGAGACCGGGGGAGAGGGGTGGAGGGTTCCCAGGGTAGGGGGAGAGGGGGTGGGGGCGCCCAGGGTAGGGGGAGAGACTGGGGGAGATGGGGTGGAGGGTGCCCAGGGTAGAGGGAGAGGGTGTGGGGGCGCCCAGGGTAGGGGGAGAGACTGGGGGAGAGGGGGTGGAGGGTGCCCAGGGTAGGGGGAGAGACCGGGGGAGATGGGGTGGAGGGTGCCCAGGGTAGGGGGAGAGACTGGGGGAGATGGGGTGGAGGGTGCCCAGGGTAGGGGGAGAGACTGGGGGAGATGGGGTGGAGGGTGCCCAGGGTAGGGGGAGAGGGGTGGGGGTGCCCAGGGTAGGGGGAGAGACTGGGGGAGAGGGGGGGGAGGGTGCCCAGGGTAGGGGGAGAGACCGGGGGAGATGGGGTGGAGGGTGCCCAGGGTAGGGGGAGAGAGCGGGGGAGATGGGGTGGAGGGTGCCCAGGGTAGGGGGAGAGACTGGGGGAGATGGGGTGGAGGGTTCCCAGGGTAGGGGGAGAGGGGGTGGGGGTGCCCAGGGTAGGGGGAGAGACTGGGGGAGAGGGGGTGGAGGGTGCCCAGGGTAGGGGGAGAGACCGGGGGAGATGGGGTGGAGGGTGCCCAGGGTAGAGGGAGAGGGGTGGGGGAGCCCAGGGTAGGGGAGAGGGGGTGGGGGCGCCCAGGGTAGGGGGAGAGACCGGGGGAGATGGGGTGGAGGGTGCCCAGGGTAGGGGGAGAGGGGGTGGGGGCGCCCAGGGTAGGGGGAGAGACTGGGGGAGATGGGGTGGAGGGTGCCCAGGGTAGAGGGAGAGGGTGTGGGGGCGCCCAGGGTAGGGGGAGAGACTGGGGGAGAGGGGGTGGAGGGTGCCCAGGGTAGGGGGAGAGACCGGGGGAGATGGGGTGGAGGGTGCCCAGGGTAGGGGGAGAGACTGGGGGAGATGGGGTGGAGGGTGCCCAGGGTAGGGGGAGAGACTGGGGGAGATGGGGTGGAGGGTGCCCAGGGTAGGGGGAGAGGGGTGGGGGTGCCCAGGGTAGGGGGAGAGACTGGGGGAGAGGGGGTGGAGGGTGCCCAGGGTAGGGGGAGAGACCGGGGGAGATGGGGTGGAGGGTGCCCAGGGTAGGGGGAGAGAGCGGGGGAGATGGGGTGGAGGGTGCCCAAGGTAGGGGGAGAGACTGGGGGAGATGGGGTGGAGGGTTCCCAGGGTAGGGGGAGAGGGGGTGGGGGTGCCCAGGGTAGGGGGAGAGACTGGGGGAGAGGGGGTGGAGGGTGCCCAGGGTAGGGGGAGAGACCGGGGGAGATGGGGTGGAGGGTGCCCAGGGTAGGGGGAGAGGGGTGGAGGGTTCTCAGGGTAGGGGGAGAGGGGTGGGGGTGCCCAGGGTAGGGGGAGAGACCGGGGGAGATGGGGTGGAGGATGCCCAGGGTAGGGGAGAGGGGTGGGGGCGCCCAGGGTAGGGGGAGAGAGCGGGGGAGATGGGGTGGAGGGTGCCCAGGGTAGGGTGAGAGAGCGGGGGAGATGGGGTGGAGGGTGCCCAAGGTAGGGGGAGAGACTGGGGGAGATGGGGTGGAGGGTGCCCAGGGTAGGGGGAGAGGGGGTGGGGGCGCCCAGGGTAGGGGGAGAGACTGGGGGAGATGGGGTGGAGGGTGCCCAGGGTAGAGGGAGAGGGGTGGGGGAGCCCAGGGTAGGGGGAGAGGGGTGGGGAGATGGGGTGGAGGGTTCCCAGGGTAGGGGGAGAGGGGTGGGGGCGCCCAGGGTAGGGGGAGAGGGGGTGGGGGCGCCCAGGGTAGGGGGAGAGACTGGAGGAGATGGGGTGGAGGGTGCCCAGGGTAGGGGGAGAGGGGGTGGGGGCGCCCAGGGTAGGGGGAGAGACTGGGGGAGAGGGGGTGGAGGGTGCCCAGGGTAGGGGGAGAGACTGGGGGAGATGGGGTGGAGGGTGCCCAGGGTAGGGGGAGAGAGCGGGGGAGATGGGGTGGAGGGTGCCCAGGGTAGGGGGAGAGGGGGTGGGGGCGCCCAGGGTAGGGGGAGAGAGCGGGGGAGATGGGGTGGAGGGTGCCCAGGGTAGGGGGAGAGGGGGTGGGGGCGCCCAGGGTAGGGGGAGAGACTGGGGGAGAGGGGGTGGAGGGTGCCCAGGTAGGGGGAGAGACCGGGGGAGATGGGGTGGAGGGTGCCCAAGGTAGGGGGAGAGGGGTGGAGGGTGCCCAGGGTGGGGGGAGAGAGAGCGGGGGAGATGGGGTGGAGGGTACCCAGGGTAGGGGGAGAGACTGGGGGAGATGGGGTGGAAGGTGCCCAGGGTAGGGGGAGAGACTGGGGGAGATGGGGTGGAGGGTGCCCAGGGTAGGGGGAGATGGGGTGGAGGGTGCCCAGGGTAGGGGGAGAGACCGGGGGAGATGGGGTGGAGGGTGCCCAGGGTAGGGGGAGAGAGCGGGGGAGATGGGGTGGTGGGTGCCCAAGGTAGGGGGAGAGACTGGGGGAGATGGGGTGGAGGGTGCCCAGGGTAGGGGGAGAGGGGGGGGGGGTGCCCAGGGTAGGGGGAGAGACTGGGGGAGATGGGGTGGAGGGTGCCCAGGGTAGAGGGAGAGGGGTGGGGGAGCCCAGGGTAGGGGAGAGGGGGTGGGGGCGCCCAGGGTAGGGGGAGAGACCGGGGGAGAGGGGTGGAGGGTTCCCAGGGTAGGGGGAGAGGGGGTGGGGGCGCCCAGGGTAGGGGGAGAGACTGGGGGAGATGGGGTGGAGGGTGCCCAGGGTAGAGGGAGAGGGGTGGGGGAGCCCAGGGTAGGGGGAGAGACCGGGGGAGAGGGGTGGAGGGTTCCCAGGGTAGGGGGAGATGGGGTGGGGGGCGCCCAGGGTAGGGGGAGAGACCGGGGGAGATGGGGTGGAGGGTGCCCAGGGTAGGGGGAGAGAGCGGGGGAGATGTGGTGGAGGGTGCCCAGGGTAGGGGGAGAGGGGGTGGGGGCGCCCAGGGTAGGGGGAGAGAGCGGGGGAGATGGGGTGGAGGGTGCCCAGGGTAGGGGGAGAGGGGGTGGGGGCGCCCAGGGTAGGGGGAGAGACTGGGGGAGAGGGGGTGGAGGGTGCCCAGGGTAGGGGGAGAGACCGGGGGAGATGGGGTGGAGGGTGCCCAAGGTAGGGGGAGAGGGGTGGAGGGTGCCCAGGGTGGGGGGAGAGAGCGGGGGAGATGGGGTGGAGGGTGCCCAGGGTAGGGGGAGAGACTGGGGGAGATGGGGTGGAAGGTGCCCAGGGTAGGGGGAGAGACTGGGGGAGATGGGGTGGAGGGTGCCCAGGGTAGGGGGAGATGGGGTGGAGGGTGCCCAGGGTAGGGGGAGAGACCGGGGGAGATGGGGTGGAGGGTGCCCAGGGTAGGGGGAGAGACTGGGGGAGATGGGGTGGAGGGTGCCCAGGGTAGGGGGAGAGGGGGTGGGGGTGCCCAGGGTAGGGGGAGAGACTGGGGGAGATGGGGTGGAGGGTGCCCAGGGTAGAGGGAGAGGGGTGGGGGAGCCCAGGGTAGGGGAGAGGGGGTGGGGGCGCCCAGGGTAGGGGGAGAGACCGGGGGAGAGGGGTGGAGGGTTCCCAGGGTAGGGGGAGAGGGGGTGGGGGCGCCCAGGGTAGGGGGAGAGACTGGGGGAGATGGGGTGGAGGGTGCCCAGGGTAGAGGGAGAGGGGTGGGGGAGCCCAGGGTAGGGGGAGAGACCGGGGGAGAGGGGTGGAGGGTTCCCAGGGTAGGGGGAGATGGGGTGGGGGCGCCCAGGGTAGGGGGAGAGACCGGGGGAGATGGGGTGGAGGGTGCCCAGGGTAGGGGGAGAGACTGGGGGAGAGGGGGTGGAGGGGGATTGTGTGTCACTGGAGAAGAAATATAATGTACGTTTATATTGGAGGAAGAATAATAAAGATCGGTGATAAGAAGAAGTTGGAGGGAAAATAAAAGGAGAAAAATAAATAAAGAGTGAAAACAAAGAGGAGTGAAAATGTGAATGGGAAGGATGACGGGAATTTGGATGGAGAATAGTATTGGACGGAGACGTCACTATGAAGGTAATTATTCTGCTCCTGACGAGGAAAATCTCTCAAAAATAATATTAGGAGCCGCTATTTATAGAATGTCAGGGAAGCCAAATATAAAAAGCTCTTCTCGTATTTCCCCTGATGAAGCAAATATGCGAAACACGTCGGGACCAATATGTGAGACTGTATAGTAAATGGATCGACATTTATTGTAATGTGACCTCCAGCTGCTGATCAGATAAACTGTGACCTCCAGCTGCTTTAAAAATGTGTTTATATTTAATTTTTTGTTTGTTTCTCATCATTATATGATCACCACAAACGTCCCTCCTAATAACATAGACCCCAAAAAACATAACAAACCCCCAAACATGACAGAGACCCCCCAAACATAACAGAGACCCCCAAACATGACATAGACCCCCAAACATGACAGAGACCCCCCAAACATAACAGAGACTCCCTAAACATAACAGAGACTCCCCAAACATAACATAGACCCCCAAACATGACAGAGACCCCCCAAACATAACAGACCCTCAAACATAACATAGACCCCCAAACATAACAGAGACTCCCCAAACATAACAGAGACTCCCCAAACATGACAGAGACCCCCAAACATAACATAGACCCCCAAACATAACAGAGACTCCCCAAACATAACAGAGACTCCCCAAACATGACAGAGACTCCCCAAACATAACATAGACCCCCCAAACATAACAGAGACTCCCCAAACATAACAGACCCCCAAACATAACAGAGACCCCCAAACATAACATAGACCCCCAAACATGACAGAGACCCCCCAAACATAACAGAGACCCCCAAACATGACAGAGACCCCCAAACATAACATAGACCCCCAAACATAACAGAGACCCCCAAACATAACAGAGACTCCCCAAACATAACAGACCCCCAAACATAACATAGATCCCCAAACATAACAGAGACCCCCAAACATAACATAGACTCCCCAAACATAACAGAGACCCCCAAACATAACATAGACTCCCCAAACATAACAGAGACCCCCAAACATAACATAGACTCCCCAAACATAACAGACCCCCAAACATAACAGAGACTCCCCAAACATAACATAGACCCCCAAACATAACATAGACCCCCAAACATAACATAGACCCCCAAACATAACATAGACCCCCAAACATGATGTATTGTCTTTGTGCCACACCAAGTTGTCCATGTTGGAGACTCTTATCTACAATCTTCCCTCCTCCATAGATGGCGCCCCCTAAAGCATGTAGAAGGGGGATGAAGAGGGACATTTAGTGATTCTGGCCGGGGGGGGGGGGGGTTAAAATACCACGAGACCCTAAAAGAGTTTTCTAAAGTTATTACATTACGGGACGGAGAAATGGTCTTGGGGGGGTTGTGGCCCCTCAGTCTCTCTCCCAGTTGGAGGAGGGGGTGGGGACACGTGAGAGAAAAGTGATCAGAACAGAGGAGGAGATTTGTGTGTTGGGGGAGGGGGGGGTGGTGACACGTGAGAGAAAAGTGATCAGAATAGAGGAGGAGATTTGTGTGTTGGAGGGGGGGTGGGGACACGTGAGAGAAAAGTCATCAGAACAGAGGAGGAGATTTGTGTGTTGGGGGGAAGGGGGGGGGACACGTGAGAGAAAAGTGATCAGAACAGAGGAGGAGATTTGTGTGTTGGGGGGAAGGGGGGGGGACACGTGAGAGAAAAGTGATCAGAATAGAGGAGGAGATTTGTGTGTTGGGGGGGGGAGGTGTTCGGATCTCATACGTTGTGCTCGGTGACAGTCGCGGTTTTTCTCCGGGTTTCCAACAAATGAAGAATTTGGAGGCAATGAGATTTCTCAGAGTCTGGAATATCAGGAGAATCTATTGGGAGGTGATCATGGGGGAGGGGAGAGGGGGAAGAACCCACTGACTGCACCACCAGTAATACCCCCGGGGAAATAAAGGGCAGCAAATATTTCAAGGAAAGGAAGATGTCAGGTGGGCCGAGGATTTTATAGAGACCCACACTACGAGATGTAAGGGGGGCTCTGAGAACACTGATTCCCCTTAGTGTTCTCACTCAGAGGCAGGAGAAAGAAGGAGGAGACTTCAGTCACAGACAGGGATGGATGGTGAGCTCACTCACCCCTTAGCAGTCAGCACCTCTCATCCAGCTGTATCTGAGGCTGGACTCCATATTTCCGGCCCCCACTTTCCTTTTCTGAGGCACAGCGCCGGGGATTGGAGTGTGGGGAAGACATAGAGGGGGAGGGGCGGGAGGGAGAGAAGCAGATCGATCCCTCTCTCCTCTCCCCTCTGTGTGGTGGTGGGGGGAGGGGGTTGTTAGGTTCTTTCTGGCTTTGGGCAGAGTGAATGGGAGAGTAACAGACAGTCTAAATAATGTGTCCGGGTCTCAGGCAGTCAGATTCCAAACTGTCCGGGTGAATCCCAAACAGGTGGTGGAAGTGAAGGTACAGAGGAGAGCGGGATCGGGCCGGTGATGGATGAAAGTACAGAGGAGAGCGGGATCGGGCCGGTAATGAATGAAGGTACAGAGGAGAGCGGGATCGGGCCGGTAATAGATGAAGGTACAGAGGAGAGCGGGATCGGGTCGGTGATGGATGAAGGTACAGAGAAGAGCGGGATCGGGCCGGTGATGGATGAAGGTACAGAGGAGAGCGGGATCGGGTCGGTGATGGATGAAGGTACAGAGAAGAGCGGGATCGGGCCGGTGATGGATGAAGGTACAGAGGAGAGCGGGATCGGGCCGGTGATGGATGAAGGTATAGAGGAGAGCGGGATCGGGCCGGTGATGGATGAAGGTACAGAGGAGTGCGGGATCGGGCCGGTGATGGATGAAGGTACAGAGGAAAGCGGGATCGGGCCGGTGATGGATGAAGGTACAGAGGAGAGCGGGATCGGGCCGGTGATGGATGAAGGTACAGAGGAGAGCGGGATCGGGCCGGTGATGGATGAAGGTACAGAGGAGAGCGGGATCGGGCCGGTGATGGATGAAGGTACAGAGGAGAGGAGGATCGGGCCGGTGATGGATGAAGGTACAGAGGAGAGCGGGATCGGGCCGGTGGTGGAAGTGAAGGTACAGAGGAGAGCGGGATCGGGCCGGTAATGGATGAAGGTACAGAGGAGAGCGGGATCAGGCCGGTGGTGGATGAAGGTACAGAGGAGAGCGGGATCAGGCCGGTGGTGGATGAAGGTACAGAGGAGAGCGGGATCGGGCCGGTGGTGGATGAAGGTACAGAGGAGAGCGGGATCGGGCCGGTGGTGGATGAAGGTACAGAGGAGAGCGGGATCGGGCCGGTGATGGATGAAGGTACAGAGGAGAGCGGGATCGGGCCGGTGGTGGATGAAGGTACAGAGGAGAGCGGGATCGGGCCGGTGATGGATGAAGGTACAGAGGAGAGGGGGATCGGGCCGGTGATGGATGAAGGTAAAGAGGAGAGCGGGATCGGGCCGGTGATGGATGAAGGTACAGAGGAGAGCGGGATCGGGCCGGTGATGGATGAAGGTACAGAGGAGAGCGGGATCGGGCCGGTGATGGATGAAGGTACAGAGGAGAGCGGGATCGGGCCGGTGATGGATGAAGGTACAGAGAAGAGCGGGATCGGGCCGGTGATGGATGAAGGTACAGAGGAGAGCGGGATCGGGCCGGTGATGGATGAAGGTACAGAGGAGAGCGGGATCGGGCCGGTGGTGGATGAAGGTACAGAGGAGAGCGGGATTGGGCCGGTGATGGATGACGGTACAGAGGAGAGCGGGATCGGGCCGGTAATAGATGAAGGTACAGAGGAGAGCGGGATCGGACCGGTAATAGATGAAGGTACAGAGGAGAGCGGGATCGGGCCGGTGATGGATGAAGGTACAGAGGAGAGCGGGATCGGGCCGGTGTTGGATGAAGGTACAGAGGAGGGCGGGATCGGGCCGGTGATGGATGAAGGTACAGAGGAGAGCGGGATCGGGCCGGTGATGGATGAAGGTACAGAGGAGAGCGGGATCGGGCCGGTGATGGATGAAGGTACAGAGGAGAGCGGGATCGGGCCGGTGGTGGAAGTGAAGGTACAGAGGAGAGCGGGATCGGGCCGGTGATGGATGAAGGTACAGAGGAGGGCGGGATCGGGCCGGTGATGGATGAAGGTACGGAGGAGATCGGGATCGGGCCGGTGATGGATGAAGGTACAGAGGAGAGCGGGATCGGGCCGGTGATGGATGAAGGTACAGAGGAGAGCGGGATCGGGCCGGTGATGGATGAAGGTACAGAGGAGAGCGGGATCAGGCCGGTGATGGATGAAGGTACAGAGGAGAGCGGGATCGGGCCGGTGTTGGATGAAGGTATAGAGGAGAGCGGGATCGGGCCGGTGATGGATGAAGGTACAGAGGAGAGCGGGATCGGGCCGGTGATGGATAAAGGTACAGAGGAGAGGAGGATCGGGCCGGTGATGGATGAAGGTACAGAGGAGAGCGGGATCAGGCCGGTGATGGATGAAGGTACAGAGGAGAGCGGGATCGGGCCGGTGATGGATGAAGGTACAGAGGAGAGCGGGATCGGGCCGGTGATGGATGAAGGTACAGAGGAGAGCGGGATCGGGCCGGTGATGGATGAAGGTACAGAGGAGAGCGGGATCGGGCCGGTGATGGATGAAGGTACAGAGGAGAGCGGGATCGGGCCGGTGTTGGATGAAGGTACAGAGGAGAGCGGGATCGGGCCGGTGATGGATGAAGGTACAGAGGAGAGCGGGATCGGGCCGGTGATGGATGAAGGTACAGAGGAGAGCGGGATCGGGCCGGTGATGGATGAAGGTACAGAGGAGAGCGGGATCGGGCCGGTGATGGATGAAGGTACAGAGGAGAGCGGGATCAGGCCGGTGATGGATGAAGGTACAGAGGAGAGCGGGATCGGGCCGGTGTTGGATGAAGGTATAGAGGAGAGCGGGATCGGGCCGGTGATGGATGAAGGTACAGAGGAGAGCGGGATCGGGCCGGTGATGGATAAAGGTACAGAGGAGAGGAGGATCGGGCCGGTGATGGATGAAGGTACAGAGGAGAGCGGGATCGGGCCGGTGATGGATGAAGGTACAGAGGAGAGCGGGATCGGGCCGGTGGTGGATGAAGGTACAGAGGAGAGCGGGATCGGGCCGGTGATGGATGAAGGTACAGAGGAAAGCGGGATCGGACCGGTGATGGATGAAGGTACAGAGGAGAGGGGGATCGGGCCGGTGATGGATGAAGGTACAGAGGAGAGGGGGATGGGGCCGGTGATGGATGAAGGTACAGAGGAGAGCTGGATCGGACCGGTGATGGATGAAGGTACAGAGGAGAGGGGGATCGGGCCGGTGATGGATGAAGGTACAGAGGAAAGCGGGATCGGACCGGTGATGGATGAAGGTACAGAGGAGAGGGGGATCGGGCCGGTGATGGATGAAGGTACAGAGGAGAGCTGGATCGGACCGGTGATGGATGAAGGTACAGAGGAGAGGGGATCGGGCCGGTGATGGATGAAGGTACAGAGGAGAGCGGGATCGGGCCGGTGATGGATGAAGGTACAGAGGAAAGCGGGATCAGACCGGTGATGGATGAAGGTACAGAGGAGAGCGGGATCGGGCCGGTGATGGATGAAGGTACAGAGGAGAGCGGGATCGGGCCGGTGATGGATGAAGGTACAGAGGAGAGCGGGATCGGGCCGGTGGTGGAAGTGAAGGTACAGAGGAGAGCGGGATCGGGCCGGTGATGGATGAAGGTACAGAGGAAAGCGGGATCAGGCCGGTGATGGATGAAGGTACAGATGAGAGCG
>NW_024404780.1:0-30749 GCF_905171775.1 Rana temporaria
ATGGGGGGGGTGTCTTGTCTCTGCTGTGTCTGATCAGCACAGGTCGGGATTTGTAGCGTACACCTACAGATAGCCTCCCATCCTCAGGAACGGTAGTATAATCCGGGTATGTGTTGGTCTCTGAACAATGCAGAATAAGGATTCATACCAGCGGTAAAACGGGAGCCTTTGAATTGTTATGGTCAGGGAGATAAGGTGGTCTGTTGTTCAAATGTTTGATTTCACTGTGTGTCCCTTATTGCTGATTGGACAGTTTACCCCGCCCTGAATCCAAGGGAGGGGGTTGTCCCTGAGTGTATCTGTTGTTACGTGTGTTGGAATAAACAGTTTGATGTTGTTCACCCTACACTGAGTCACGGCTGGTGACTGGGGGGGGGGGGGCTGAGGGGTCTTGGACGGGGCTGGTTCTGGACAAAGGAAGCATGGACGGCGGAGATAATCCCGTTGTGGACGGAGGTCTGTCACAATTGGCTGGCAGCGGTGGGATCGTGCTTCCTTGCTGCAGAAGACTGCAGAAAGTGGGACTTTACAGGCGAAGTAGAGATATACGTTGTTTCATAAAGTAACAACATTTATTAGTACAGTGGAACCTCGGATTATAATCCGTTCCGGGAGAAGCTTGTAATCCAAAGCACTCGCATATCAAAGCGAGTTTCCCCATTGAAGTCAATGGAAACAAAAATAAATTGTTCTGCATTGACTTCAATGGGATGCAATACCGCATGCGGCCAGAGGCGGGGGGGGGGGCGCCGGAGAGCCTTGGAAACCGCCAAAAAGGCCTGAGGACACTTCGGCTGACCTCAGAAAGACTTCCTAGCCAAGATTTGCCAGAGTCATCCGTGCTGTCCTCGGGCCTTTCCGTGCATTTCCAAACGGCGCCGATCGGCTGCGAACAGCAACGTTCGGCTCCGCTCCGCCAACCTCAGGCCAAATGCGGTACTGCACACCACTTTGGCCTGAATCGCGCTCGTATTGCGAGACAACACTCGCAAACCGAGTCACGATTTAAAAAAAAATACAGTGCTGGTATAGCGAAACGCTCGTTAACCGCGTTACTCGCAAACCGAGGTTCCAATGTACATACATTTTAAATACAATGGCCCAGATTCTCAAAGGGCCTACGACGGCGCAACGCCATGTACGCCGTCGTAAGTCCTGATCTGACCAGTCGTATCTTTGCGACTGATTCTTAGAATCAGTTACGCATAGATATCCATTAGATCCGACAGGCGTAAGGCTCTTACGCTGTCGGATCTTAAATGCAATTTTTTTTTTCGCCGCTAGGTGTCGCCTCCGTCGTTTTTCCAGTCGAGTATGCAAATTAGCAAAATACGCGAATTCCCGAACGTACGCGCGGTCAACGCAGTGAAGTTACGACGTTTACGTTAGATTTGCGCCACGTAAAGTTACCCCTGGGTATATGAGGGGCAACCAATGTTAAGTATGGCCGTTGTACCCGCGTCTAAATTAAAAAAATTACGTTGTTTGCGTAAGTCGTCCGTGAATGGGGCTGGATGCCATTTACGTTCACGTCGAAACCAATGACGTCCTTGCGACGTCATTTGGAGCAATGCACCCTGGGATATTTTACGGACGGCGCATGAACGCACTTAATTTAAATGCTCCACGCCCCCTACCCGGCTAATTTGAATTAGGCGGGCTTGCGCCGGATGATTTACGCTACGCCGCCGCAACTTTACAGGTAAGTTCTTTGTGAATCAAGCACTTGCCTGTAAAACGTTACGCCGCCGCAGAGATGCGCCGATCTCTGTGAATCTGCCCCAATGTTTGTGATATCAAACACATCATCAAATTGTACAGTACAACATGTAGAGAAAATGCTGCGCTCATAACGAGCTGTGTGAATTCCAGTTGGAAAGGGTTATCTCCTTTTACCCGACGCGTTTCGGCAAAATGAATCCCTTCTTCAGAGGCATTGGAAGAAGACAATATGATAAACATTCTGAAAGAGAGCAAAGCGGTGATTTTTTTAAACCGCATCCAGAGCTGCGTCAACATCGAAGACAAATGACCACATTACATCCTACATACGATCATAGATCGATAATTCATAAAAGAAACCTTTTAATATCTGTAACGGCTACCCAATCCCACTGCTGCCACCAATGTAACGGCGACCCAGGTAGTGAGAGGGTATCAGCCGTTGGAGACGTCCTTTTCCCTGGCAAGTTGCTGTATGCGAGTACAGCCGGTATATCCCATCCACGAGATCCAGAGAGTCAGGCTCAGCTGTGAAAGGAGCAGAATAATAGTCCCATAGCATCCCCTTTCAAGAACGAGACGAGGCAGTCTTTTTTGACCCTTCAACGCAGCCTCGTCTCGTTCTTGAAAGGGGATGCTATGGGACTATTATTCTGCTCCTTTCACAGCGGAGCCTGACTCTCTCTCTCTCTCTCTGGATCTTGTGGATGGGAATATACCGGCTTTACTTGCATATCGCAACTTGCCAGGGAAAAGGACGTCTCCAACGGCTGATACCCTCTCACTACCTGGGTAGCCGTTACAACGTCGTTTAGGTGGGGGGAAAAAAAACGAGGGAGCTTCCTGTGGCATGTCCAGTAACCTGGTGGAGAGCACCGTCTGAGTCCGGCACGGCCCTCGCAAAGGAACGCCCCCCACAGTCCACTCAGAGAGGGGGACCATGGAAATTGATGAGTGGCCCCAATATGGAAAATATGAAAGAACCTATATAAGTATCAAGTTTTACGAGCTTCCTTGCTGTGACCACATCCAAACCACCACCAGGATCCGAGGTCCGGAGATCAGGAGAGGAGAGAATCATGGAAGAGGAATTCCAAAGGAGGTTACGAGAGATGCGGATACGGACCAGTATCAGAGGAGGTCCTGTTGGAATGGTCTGATTAGATTCCAGCGGCGGTCCGTCCATAGAGGGCGCCGGAGCGCCGCCCCCTCGGGCTCCGCACCGCCACTGAAAATAACATACATTCATGCATTGCATTGCATTGCACGAATGTATTTTATTGTTGCCAGCTGCCACTGGTCTATTCAGGTGGCCGGAAATTAATCGCCGACCACCCGAATAACGGCAGCTGGTTGGCTGTGCGGAAGTGCCTATCAGAGCCAGCGGCTTTTCCTCGTCTCCCGGATGCTTTATCCTCGGAACGTAAGGGGGCTGCCTTCCTTGGATAAGACTGACGGCCGTCTCAGCCAATCAGGTTCGCCGATTCTGGTTATCCGTAACCTGATTGGCTGAAGCGTCACCAAGGCGGGAGAAGACATCGAAGGATTAAGGTAAGTGCATTTTACAGGGCACAGCGGCGACAAAGGGCACAGTGGCATCAATGGGCACAGTAGTGACAATGGGCACAGTAGTGACAATGGGCACAGTGGCAACAATTAAAGGGCATAGTGACATGCACAGTGGCAACAATGGGCACAGTAGTGACAATGGGGACAGTGGCATCAATAGGCACAGTGGCAACAATTGAGGGGCATAGTAGTGACAAATGGCACAGTGGCGACAATTGAGGGGCACAGTGGCTGCGTTTGATGGCATGGCACAGTGACTGCGTTTGATGGCATGGCACAGTGACTGCATTTGATGGCATGGCACGGTGACTGCGTTTGATGGCATGGCACAGTGACTGCGTTTGATGGCATGGCACAACGGCTGTGTTTGATAGCATGGCACAGTAACTGTGTTTGATGGCATGGCACAGTGACTGCATTTGGCATGGCACAGTGACTGCGTTTGATGGCATGGCACGGTGACTGCGTTTGATGGAATGGCACAGCGGCTGCGTTTGATGGCATGGCACAGTGGTGATAATTGATGGCACAGTGGCTGCGTTTGATGGCATGGCACAGTGGTGACAATTGATGGCACAGTGGCTGCGTTTGATGGCATGGCACAGTGGTGACAATTGATGGCACAGTGACTGCATTTGATGGCATGGCACAGTGGCTGCGTTTGATGGCATGGCACAGTGGTGACAATTGATGGCACAGTGACTGCATTTGATGGCATGGCACAGTGGTGACAATTGATGGCACAGTGACTGCATTTGATGGCATGGCACAGTGGTGAGAATTGATGGCACAGTGACTGCATTTGATGGCATGGCACAGTGGTGACAATTGATGGCACAGTGGCTGCATTTGATGGCACAGTGGGGCTGCAATTTTTTTCTTTTACGTTTGTGCCCCCCAAAAATTCTGAGCACCAGCCGCCACTGTTCGATTCGCTGCAAACTCTGGAAGAAAGCGCCAGCTCCCGAGCGGCACCACCAGGGAAGAAGTCTCCCCTCCATCTTGTAAGGTGCTGGTCGCAGTATGACGCACGAATGCTGTTATTGGGGGAACAACCGAAACCAGGAGTGAACAGCTGAGTCAAGCAGGCTGATCCGGGCAGAGATGTGGTTGGACGAGAGCTACAGAGCCCTTCGGTGGTATGTAGCCCCCAAGTGTGCCCGTGGACAGCGGATGTGTCACGTACCGGATGGTTTTGAGCCCGAAATAATTTAAGCACAAGAGCCTCTTCCCCACAACCCTGGCCAGTGGTTGTGGGGGGTCTGTGGGCAGGGGGCTTATCGGAATCTGAAAGCCCCCTTTAACAAGGCGGCCCCCAGATCCTGCTCTTTAATAACTAAGGGGCGGGGGCCACCTAGTGATGTCACCTGGTGAACCCGCCCCCTTGTGACATCATTGACTGAGGGCATGCTGGGTCATTGATGGTGATGGTGTCACCGATATTCACTGGTTGTTAGGGATGCTGGCTCCTGAGTCAGGGCTCTTAACTCTGTCTGAGCACAGCAGCGTTCAGGACCCCTGTCCCTCAAAACTGGGGTGATGCATTGGGTAGGTTAGGCGACCGCGAGGCCCCTGTGAGTGCGAGGCCTTAGGCGACTGCCTAATTTGCCTAATTAAAGAGCCGCCTCTGTTTCCGTCTAGTAAACGTGGATGGGACTACAGTCCTGACCTGTATACCACAGGGATGCTGGGCAGTCGGCCAGGACATGAAGAGAGGAACAGGGGCCGAGACAAGTATCAAGGGAATTCCACATCCTTGCCGCTCTTACAGTAAAGAACCCTCTACATAGTTTAAGGTTAAACCTCTTTTCTTTTCATTTTAATGAGAGGCCACGTGTCTTATTATTAAACTCTCTTCTGTGGAAAAGTTTTCTCCCTATTGTGGGGTCACCAGTCCGGAAATCATCTCCCCTCCCCCGTCTCTTCTCCAGAGAGAACAACCTTTCCTCATCACTAATATCCTCCATTCCTCCTCCAGACCCTTTATTAGCTTTGTTGTCCTTCTTTGTACTCTCTCCATTTCCAGTACATCCTTCCTGAGGACTGGAGCCCAGAACTGGATGGCATACTCCAGGTGCGGCCGGACCAGAGTCTTGTAGAGGGGAGAATTATCCTTTTATCTCGGGAGTTGATCCCCTTTTTATTGCCAATATTCTGTTTGCTTTGTTAGCAGCAGCTTGGCATTGCTGAGCCTCTCATTTACTAGGACCCCCAGGTCCTTCTCCATCCTAGATCCCCCAGAGCTCCTCCTTTCCCCTTACCTGAGCTCCTCCCTCCCCTATACCTGAGCTCCTCCTCCACCATACCTGAGCTCCTCCCTCTCCCATTGCTGAGCCTCTCATCTACTAGGACCCCCAGGTCCTTCTCCATCCTAGATCCCCCCCTGAGGTTCTCCCCCCATACCTGAGCTCCTCCTCCCCCATACCTGAGCTCCTCCCTCCCCCATACCTGAGCTCCTCCCTCCCCCATTGCTGAGCCGATCATCTACTAGGACCCCCAGGTCCTTCTCCATCCTAGATCCCCCCCTGAGGTTCTCCCCCTTACCTGAG
Organism: Rana temporaria; assembly: GCF_905171775.1. Classification (NCBI taxonomy): domain Eukaryota; kingdom Metazoa; phylum Chordata; class Amphibia; order Anura; family Ranidae; genus Rana; species Rana temporaria. Next base: position 5,841 of record NW_024404780.1, read on the forward strand.
CTCCTCCCTCCCCTATACCTGAGCTCCTCCTCCCCCATACCTGAGCTCCTCCCTCTCCCATTGCTGAGCCTCTCATCTACTAGGACCCCCAGGTCCTTCTCCATCCTAGATCCCCCCCTGAGGTTCTCCCCCCATACCTGAGCTCCTCCTCCCCATACCTGAGCTCCTCCCTCCCCCATACCTGAGCTCCTCCCTCCCCCATTGCTGAGCCGATCATCTACTAGGACCCCCGGGTCCTTCTCCATCCTAGATTCCCCCAGAGGTTCTCCCCCCATACCTGAGCTCCTCCTCCCCCATACCTGAGCTCCTCCCTCCCCCATTGCTGAGCCGATCATCTACTAGGACCCCCAGGTCCTTCTCCATCCTAGATCCCCCCCTGAGGTTCTCCCCCCATACCTGAGCTCCTCCTCCCCATACCTGAGCTCCTCCCTCCCCCATACCTGAGCTCCTCCCTCCCCCATTGCTGAGCCGATCATCTACTAGGACCCCCGGGTCCTTCTCCATCCTAGATTCCCCCAGAGGTTCTCCCCCCATACCTGAGCTCCTCCTCCCCCATACCTGAGCTCCTCCCTCCCCCATTGCTGAGCCGATCATCTACTAGGACCCCCAGGTCCTTCTCCATCCTAGATTCCCCCAGAGGTTCTCCCCCTTACCTGAGCTCCTCCTCCCCCATACCTGAGCTCCTCCCTCCCCCATTCCTGAGCTCCTCCCTCCCCCATACCTGAGCTCCTCCCTCCCCCATTGCTGAGCCGATCATCTACTAGGACCCCCAGGTCCTTCTCCATCCTAGATCCCCCCAGAGGTTCTCCCCCCATACCTGAGCTCCTCCTCCCCCATACCTGAGCTCCTCCCTCCCCCATTGCTGAGCCGATCATCTACTAGGACCCCCAGGTCCTTTTCCATCCTAGATCCCCCCAGAGGTTCTCCCCCCATACCTGAGCTCCTCCTCCCCCATACATGAGCTCCTCCCTCCCCCATTGCTGAGCCGATCATCTACTAGGACCCCCGGGTCCTTCTCCATCCTAGATTCCCCCAGAGGTTCTCCCCCCATACTTGAGCTCCTCCTCCCCCATTGCTGAGCCGATCATCTACTAGGACCCCCGGGTCCTTCTCCATCCTAGATCCCCCCAGAGGTTCTCTCCCCATACCTGAGCTCCTCCTCCCCCATACATGAGCTCCTCCCTCCCCCATTGCTGAGCCGATCATCTACTAGGACCCCCAGGTCCTTCTCCATCCTAGATTCCCCCAGAGGTTCTCCCCCTTACCTGAGCTCCTCCTCCCCCATACCTGAGCTCCTCCCTCCCCCATTCCTGAGCTCCTCCCTCCCCCATACCTGAGCTCCTCCCTCCCCCATTGCTGAGCCGATCATCTACTAGGACCCCCCAGGTCCTTCTCCATCCTAGATCCCCCCAGAGGTTCTCCCCCCATACCTGAGCTCCTCCTCCCCCATACCTGAGCTCCTCCCTCCCCCATTGCTGAGCCGATTATCTACTAGGACCCCCAGGTCCTTTTCCATCCTAGATCCCCCCAGAGGTTCTCCCCCCATACCTGAGCTCCTCCTCCCCCATACATGAGCTCCTCCCTCCCCCATTGCTGAGCCGATCATCTACTAGGACCCCCGGGTCCTTCTCCATCCTAGATTCCCCCAGAGGTTCCCCCCCCCATACCTGAGCTCCTCCTCCCCCATTGCTGAGCCGATCATCTACTAGGACCCCCGGGTCCTTCTCCATCCTAGATCCCCCCAGAGGTTCTCTCCCCATACCTGAGCTCCTCCTCCCCCATACATGAGCTCCTCCCTCCCCCATTGCTGAGCCGATCATCTACTAGGACCCCCGGGTCCTTCTCCATCCTAGATCCCCCCAGAGGTTCTCCCCCCATACCTGAGCTCCTCCTCCCCCATACATGAGCTCCTCCCTCCCCCATTGCTGAGCCGATCATCTACTAGGACCCCCGGGTCCTTCTCCATCCTAGATCCCCCCAGAGGTTCTCTCCCCATACCTGAGCTCCTCCTCCCCCATTGCTGAGCCGATCATCTACTAGGACCCCCGGGTCCTTCTCCATCCTAGATCCCCCCAGAGGTTCTCCCCCATACCTGAGCTCCTCCTCCCCCATACATGAGCTCCTCCTCCCCCATACCTGAGCTCCTTCCTCCCCCATTGCTGAGCCGATCATCTACTAGGACCCCCGGGTCCTTCTCCATCCTAGATTCCCCCAGAGGTTCTCCCCCCATACCTGAGCTCCTCCTCCCCCATACATGAGCTCCTCCTCCCCCATATCTGAGCTCCTCCCTCCCCCATTGCTGAGCCGATCATCTACTAGGACCCCCGGGCCCTTTTCCATCCTAGATCCCCCAAGATGTTCTCCCCCCAGGGTATAGATTGCATTCAGATTTTTACGACCCAAAAAATGCATTATTTTACATTTTTCTACGTTAAACCTCATTTTCCATGTAGTTCCCCCCCCCCCCCCCCATTGATTTGTTCAGATCTTCTTGCAAGGTTTCACATCCTGCGGAGAAGTTATTGCCCTGCTTAGCTTCCCCAAGTCCCGTTACAAATCTAAAGGTCCAAGGACCGCGGCTATGGAACGCTCTACCAACGAACATCCTCATGGAAGAAAACCATCGGCCTTCAGGAAAAAACCTAAGACTCATCTCTTCTGAAGGACTTTGGACAGAAGCGTCTTGAGGCCATTCAGTTGGCATTTGTTGGCGCTATAAAAGTTACTCACTTACTCAGTATTGTCCGCAAATACAGAGATTGCACTGCTCACCCCTCCCCCAGATCATTTATGAACAAATAAAACAGGATTGGTCCCAGCACAGAACCCTGGGGGACCCCACTACCCTCCCCCGACCATTCCGTGTACTCCCCATTGTGTAATATATAAAGGATATAAAAACTACTTACAATCAAAATAAAAATGTGTCTGAGAAAGGAGATAAAACTTGATGGTTCATGGAGGAAATGCACAAACAACCCCCAGAAAGGGTCCAGAAAGTACGGGCACTCGGGGCTCAACTGCGAGGACTTAGCTATGAAGCATAGAGCTCCTGCTGAGCCTGAACCAGAATCACTATAGGAATAATGTAAGAAGTATCAAAGGGTCACTGAAGAGGGTCGGAATGTCTGGATAGGGCCAATACAAGAACTGTGTTATGCGCTAACGAGGCAACATCTCACAGTTTGCGTTGGGCCATATCAGTGGATGGAGGGTCACAGGCTAGGACAACAAGGAGCACGGGCCTTTACAACAACAAGCAAGGGCCAGAAGCCGGTACAAGTAGCAAGGACTGGGGGGCCAAGACAGCAGGGGCCTGGGCAGTAAGGACCAGGAGCCAGGACAAGTAGCAAGGACTGGGGGGCCAAGACAGCAAGGACCAGGGGCCTGGACAGCAAGGACCAGGGGTCTGGACAATGAGCAAGAACAGAGACAACAAAGAGTGAGGCCGGGTGAACAAGGATCAAGTATTGAGGTTGGAACAACAAGGAGCGGGGGCCAGGAGCCTGGACAACAAGAAGCACGGGCCAGAGACCAACAACATGTGGGCTGGGACAACAAGGAGTAAGGACAGGGGGGTTGGGACAGCAAGGGGAGAGAACTGAGGGCAAGGACAGCAAGAAGTGAAGAAGGGCCAGGATAACAAAGGAATGAGGGCCAAGACGACATGACCAAGGGCCGTAAGCCAAGGGCCAGGACAACAAGGAACAGGGGCTGGAGGCAGGACAACAAGGGCCAGGACAACCAGTAGTGAAGGTTGGGATAACAAAGGAGTGATGACCAGAACAAAAAAGACAGAGAGTCAGGACAAAGCAGGAGCGAGGGCCAAGGGCCAGGAGAATAAGGAGAGCCAGGAAAATAAAGCGCAAGGGTCAGAGACCAGGACTACAAGAAGTGAGAGCTGGGAGCCATGACAACAATGAGTAAATGCCAGGACAATAAGGACTGAGGGAAAGGGGGTGGGGCAATTAAGGACATTAAGGAGTGGGGCCGAGACAGCAAGGAGCGAGGACCGGGGACCTTGAAAAGAAGCAGCAAGGGCAGAAGGCTGTGACAAGAAGCAAAGCTTGGGGGCCGGGACAGCAAAGAGTGAGAACGGGGGACATGAAAAACAAGGTGCAAGGGCTGGGACAAGTAGCAAAGGGACCAGGACAACAAGGGGTGAGGGCCGGGAGCTGGGACAAGGAGTGAGGGTCGGGAGCTGGGACAAGGAGTGAGGGCCGGGAGCTGGGACAAGGAGTGAGGGCCGGGAGCTGGGACAAGGAGTGAGGGCCGGGAGCTGGGACAAGGAGTGAGGGCCGGGACAAGGAGTGAGGGCCGGGACAAGGAGTGAGGGCCGGGACAAGGAGTGAGGGCTGGGACAAGGAGTGAGGGCTGGGACAAGGAGTGAGGGCTGGGACAAGGAGTGAGGGCCGGGAACTGGGACAAGGAGTGAGGGCCGGGAGCTGGGACAAGGAGTGAGGGCCGGGAGCTGGGACAAGGAGTGAGGGCCGGGAGCTGGGACAAGGAGTGAGGGCCGGGACAAGGAGTGAGGGCTGGGACAAGGAGTGAGGGCTGGGACAAGGAGTGAGGGCTGGGACAAGGAGTGAGGGCTGGGACAAGGAGTGAGGGCTGGGACAAGGAGTGAGGGCCGGGAACTGGGACAAGGAGTGAGGGCCGGGAGCTGGGACAAGGAGTGAGGGCCGGGAGCTGGGACAAGGATTGAGGGCCGGGAGCTGGGACAAGGAGTGAGGGCCGGAAGCTGGGACAAGGAGTGAGGGCCGGGACAAGGAGTGAGGGCTGGGACAAGGAGTGAGGGCTGGGACAAGGAGTGAGGGCTGGGACAAGGAGTGAGGGCTGGGACAAGGAGTGAGGGCTGGGACAAGGAGTGAGGGCTGGGACAAGGAGTGAGGGCCGGGAACTGGGACAAGGAGTGAGGGCCGGGAGCTGGGACAAGGAGTGAGGGCCGGGAGCTGGGACAAGGAGTGAGGGCCGGGAGCTGGGACAAGGAGTGAGGGCCGGGACAAGGAGTGAGGGCCGGGAGCTGGGACAAGGAGTGAGGGCCGGGAGCTGGGACAAGGAGTGAGGGCTGGGACAAGGAGTGAGGGCCGGGACAAGGAGTGAGGGCTGGGACAAGGAGTGAGGGCTGGGACAAGGAGTGAGGGCTGGGACAAGGAGTGAGGGCCGGGAGCTGGGACAAGGAGTGAGGGCCGGGAGCTGGGACAAGGAGTGAGGGCCGGGAGCTGGGACAAGGAGTGAGAGCCGGGAGCTGGGACAAGGAGTGAGGGCCGGGAGCTGGGACAAGGAGTGAGGGCCGGGAGCTGGGACAAGGAGTGAGGGCCGGGAGCTGGGACAAGGAGTGAGGGCCGGGAGCTGGGACAAGGAGTGAGGGCCGGGAGCTGGGACAAGGAGTGAGGGCCGGGAGCTGGGACAAGGAGTGAGGGTCGGGAGCTGGGACAAGGAGTGAGGGCCGGGAGCTGGGACAAGGAGTGAGGGCCGGGAGCTGGGACAAGGAGTGAGGGCCGGGACAAGGAGTGAGGGCCGGGACAAGGAGTGAGGGCTGGGACAAGGAGTGAGGGCTGGGACAAGGAGTGAGGGCTGGGACAAGGAGTGAGGGCCGGGAACTGGGACAAGGAGTGAGGGCCGGGAGCTGGGACAAGGAGTGAGGGCCGGGAGCTGGGACAAGGAGTGAGGGCCGGGACAAGGAGTGAGGGCCGGGACAAGGAGTGAGGGCTGGGACAAGGAGTGAGGGCTGGGACAAGGAGTGAGGGCTGGGACAAGGAGTGAGGGCTGGGACAAGGAGTGAGGGCTGGGACAAGGAGTGAGGGCCGGGAACTGGGACAAGGAGTGAGGGCCGGGAGCTGGGACAAGGAGTGAGGGCCGGGAGCTGGGACAAGGAGTGAGGGCCGGGAGCTGGGACAAGGAGTGAGGGCCGGGAGCTGGGACAAGGAGTGAGGGCCGGGACAAGGAGTGAGGGCTGGGACAAGGAGTGAGGGCTGGGACAAGGAGTGAGGGCTGGGACAAGGAGTGAGGGCTGGGACAAGGAGTGAGGGCTGGGACAAGGAGTGAGGGCTGGGACAAGGAGTGAGGGCCGGGAACTGGGACAAGGAGTGAGGGCCGGGAGCTGGGACAAGGAGTGAGGGCCGGGAGCTGGGACAAGGAGTGAGGGCCGGGAGCTGGGACAAGGAGTGAGGGCCGGGAGCTGGGACAAGGAGTGAGGGCCGGGACAAGGAGTGAGGGCCGGGAGCTGGGACAAGGAGTGAGGGCCGGGAGCTGGGACAAGGAGTGAGGGCTGGGACAAGGAGTGAGGGCCGGGACAAGGAGTGAGGGCTGGGACAAGGAGTGAGGGCTGGGACAAGGAGTGAGGGCTGGGACAAGGAGTGAGGGCCGGGAGCTGGGACAAGGAGTGAGGGCCGGGAGCTGGGACAAGGAGTGAGGGCCGGGAGCTGGGACAAGGAGTGAGAGCCGGGAGCTGGGACAAGGAGTGAGGGCCGGGAGCTGGGACAAGGAGTGAGGGCCGGGAGCTGGGACAAGGAGTGAGGGCCGGGAGCTGGGACAAGGAGTGAGGGCCGGGAGCTGGGACAAGGAGTGAGGGCCGGGAGCTGGGACAAGGAGTGAGGGCCGGGAGCTGGGACAAGGAGTGAGGGTCGGGAGCTGGGACAAGGAGTGAGGGCCGGGAGCTGGGACAAGGAGTGAGGGCCGGGAGCTCGGACAAGGAATGAGGGCTGGAAGCTGGGACAAGGAGTGAGGGTCGGAACAAGGGCCAGGAGAATAAGGAGCAAGGGCTGGAGACCAGGACAATGGGGAGTTTAGACCAGAAACAGGACAACAAGAAAAGAGGGCCACTCCAAAGACATGGAAGAAATGGCCATCAATGTCTCCACATCTCCAGTAAGCATAGAAGAAATTGTCCTCAGTGTCTCCAATAGACTTGGACGGAACTTCCCTCAGAGTCTCCTAATCTTCAATAAACAAACGTAGAACGGGCCCTTCGCGTCTCCACATCTCCAAGACATGGAAGTGATTACACTCAACATTTTCTCTTCTCCAAAAGATATAGAAAAATGGCCGCCAGCATCTCCACATCTCCAATAGAAATCTTCACATCTAAAATAGACATGACGTCTTCTCATCTCCAATAATCACAGAAGAAAGAGTCCTCAGCATCTCCAATAGACATGGAGAAAATGTCCCTCAGAGTCTCCTCATCTCCAATAGAAAGAAATGGCCCTCTAAAACTTTACATCTCCAACAGACATGGAAGAAATTCCACCCAACATCTCTAAGGCCCCGTACACACGAGGAGACATGTCCGCGGACCGTTTTCATCGGACATGTCTCCTGGGAGCTTTTGGTCTGATGTGTGTACACACCATCAGACCAAAATCCCCGCGGACAGAGAAGGCGGTGACGTAGAAGACACCGACGTTCTCAAACACGGAAGTGCAATGCTTCCACGCATGCGTCAAATCAATTCGGGATGCTGGTTACACGTCATAACCATCGGACATGTCTGACGGACAGGTTTCCAGCGGACAAGTTTCTTAGCATGCTAAGAAACTTTTGTCCGCTGGAAACCTGTCCGCTAGGCCGTACACACGGTCGGACATGTCCGCGGAAACTAGTCCGCGGACCAGTTTCCGCGGACATGTTCGACTGTGTGTACGTGGCCTAACAGACATGGAAGAGATTCCACCCAACATCTCCAACAGACATGGAAGAGATGGTCCTCAACGTCTCCAATAGAAGTGGAAGAATTGGCCCTGAGCACCTCCACATCTTCACTAAACATGGAAGAAATGGCCCCCAATTTCTCTACATCTCTAATTGGTAGGGGAAGTGTCAGGCTTCAGATTGCGAAGTACATGGGGGGGTAATATCTCCTGTATGTAGGAATAAGAAATGTATGAGTTTATCTCTGGAAGAGACCAGAAGTCAGGAAGGTTGGAGGAGGACGAGGTCCTCGAACACAAGGCTGCAGTGCCGCCCATTTCGCACCCCAATCTTGTCGAAGTGGACGAGGTGGTCGCCTCTTCTCTCTGCCCCCCACGGCCTGGCCATGGAAAAGAGTGTCCCATGTCTCCTCCCAATCCCCAGCATCAAGTTGAAGTCTATCTGTTTGCCACTTCCATTATGTTTTGGTGAAGGGAACTCTGGAGGAGTGATGACGTCACATGTCGGTATACAGCGGTTGAGGTTGTTTGGATGAGTTAATGGATCATAAAGCGGTCTCCAATTGCATCCATGGAGAAGACAGTTGTGGGTTTGGAACCTGGAAATACTGAAACGAGGGTGAGTTTGGAAGATTGATGGACATGTGTCCTCCTTTCACTGTTCTGTGTAACTGCAAAGTAAATTACAGTGGAACCTCGGATTTCGAGTAACGTGGTTAAGGAGCGTTTCACAATACGAGCGCTGTGTATTTTTAAAAATCCTGACTCAGTTTGCGAGTGTTGTTTTGCAAAACAAGCAGGATTCAAGCCAAAGCGGTGTGCAGTACCACATTTGGCCTGAGGTGTGGGGGGGGGGGGCACCAGAGGCTAACGGAGCATATAAGAGCCACTCAGAAATGCTCGGAAAGTGGGAGAAGTGAAGGTGACGGGAGGTCAGGGAGGTTATGTGAGGCTTGGAAACCTCTCTGGGTTAGAGGAGGTGACGCAAGTTTGGACGAAGTGAAGGTAATGGAAGGCTAGGGGGAACCTTTTAGGAGTGAGTGAAAGTGACAGGAGACTGGTGGACCACTGGAGGGAAGAAATGGTGGAATGCTGGTAAACCACCCCCAGAGGAGAAGAGATGATGGGAGGCTGGAGGACCACTCCAGGGCAGGGGGAAGAGATGGGAGGTTGGTAGACCACTCCAGGGCAGGGGAAGAGATGGGAGGTTGGTGGACCACTCTAGGACAGGGGAAGAGATGGGAGGTTGGTGGGACAACTCCAGGGCAGGGGGAAAACATGGGTGGTTGGTGGGACCACTCCAGGGCAGGGGAAGAGATGGGAGGTTGGTAGACCACTCCAGGGCAGGGGAAGAGATGGGAGGTCGGTGGGACCACTCCAGGGCAGGGGAAGAGATGGGAGGTTGGTAGATCACTCCAGGGCAGGGGAAGAGATGGGAGGTTGGTGGGACAACTCCAGAGGAGAGGAAGTGATTGAAGGAAAGACACAAACATCTAAATAACACATAAAGGGGGGCCATTATTACTCTGTCCTTTCCGAGGTTTTCCGAGTTCAGCCGAACTGTCCTCGGGCCTTTCCGGGTGTTTCCGATGCTCTCCGGTGCCCCCCCCCCCCGCCTCTGGCCGCATGCGGTATTGCATGCCACTGAAAGTCAATGCGGAACAAATTATTTTCGTTTCCTCTGACTTCTATGGGGAAACACCCTTTGATATGCGAGTGCTTTGGATTACGAGCTTCTCCTGGAACGGATTATCCTCGTAATCTGAGGTTCCACTGTATTTTTTTTCCCAAACAAGACCAAGCTTATTGTTCCGATTTCATCATTTAGGAGCCAATCACGGAGGAATTGTTTCCTACAAGAAGCACTTTTTGTGGAGCTACCGGGGAAGAAGTTAAGGCGAGTACTATAAAGCCGGGGAGACAACCTCAGCACTCAAGCTTTAACCCTATGAGTCCCATGAGGCATTGCCGAGAGGCAGAGGCATGATGGGATTTGTAGTTTCAGGGTCGCCTACCTCCACTGTGGAGTGTTTCTTGAGTGACGGCTCTGAGCCTGCTGGGGCTGGATCCAAAATGGCGGCCCCCAGCAAAAGTCTCAGGGCTTTCGGATGTCTACAGAAGATAGACCTTTACAGGTAAATAATATGGATAAGGTAAGTGAATGGGGAGGTTGTTTGTACAATGATGGGTCTGGGGACAGGGTCTCTTTAAAATCTGACGTTTGCAGCTGGCACAGAACACAACTCAATCTATTAACCTTTAACCTCCAGAGCACTAAGTGGGTGGGGCTTTCTCACCTGAGGAGGCGGAGTGGGCAGGTGAGCTCACTGTTGGGTAGCTTGAAAACAGCAGATTGTAATCAAGACTGGACCTTCAACCTCATCCACTGACTGCAAGGAGCCCATCCCCCATCTGCTGCTAAAGTCCACATGAGATACACTATATGGACCAAGACTGGGACGCCATGACAGGTCCTGTGTGTGTATATAGGCAGGCGTCCCAATACTTTTGACAATATTCTTCAGAGATTCTTCTAGGCCAGTTTTCTCCAAACTGCGGTTCGTTGCTTAGTTTTATCCAGCCCTTGGGACACGATATTCATCCACGGATACCAACAATGGGACATAATTCCTCCCCATGACACCAATAACAGGGCAGAATTCCTCCCACTGACACCAAAGATGGGGGGGGACAACTCCTCCCAATGACACCAAAGATGGGGGGACAATTCCTCCCAATGACACCAAAGATGTGGGGACAACTCCTCCCAATGACACCAAAGATGGGGGGACAACTCCTCCCAATGACACCAAAGATGGGGGGACAACTCCTCCCAATGACACCAAAGATGGGGGACAATTCCTCCCAATGACACCAAAGATGGGGGGACAATTCCTCCCAATGACACCAAAGATGGGGGACAATTCCTCCCAATGACACCAAAGATGTGGGGACAATTCCTCCCAATGACACCAAAGATGGGGGACAATTCCTCCCAATGACACCAAAGATGGGGGACAATTCCTCCCAATGACACCAAAGATGGGGGACAATTCCTCCCAATGACACCAAAGATGGGGGACAATTCCTCCCAATGACACCAAAGATGGGGGACAATTCCTCCCAATGACACCAAAGATGGGGGACAATTCCTCCCAATGACACCAAAGATGGGTGACAATTCCTCCCAATGACACCAAAGATGTGGGGACAATTCCTCCCAATGACACCAAAGATGGGGGACAATTCCTCCCAATGACACCAAAGATGGGGGACAACTCCTCCCAATGACACCAAAGATGGGGGACAACTCCTCCCAATGACACCAAAGACGGGGGAAAACTCCTCCCAATGACACCAAAGATGGGGTACAATTCCTCCCAATGACACCAAAGATGTGGGACAATTTCTCCCAATGACACCAAAGATGGGGGGACAATTCCTCCCAATGACACCAAAGATGGGGGACAATTCCTCCCAATGACACCAAAGATGTGGGGACAACTCCTCCCAATGACACCAAAGATGGGGGGACAATTCCTCCCAATGACACCAACGATGGGGGGACAACACCTCCCAATGACACCAAAGATGGGGGACAATGCCTCCCAATGACACCAAAGATGTGGGGACAATGGGACATAATTCCCCCCCCATGACACCAATAACAGGGCAGAATTCCTCCCAATGACACCAAAGATGGGGGGACAACTCCTCCCAATGACACCAAAGATGTGGGGACAATTCCTCCCAATGACACCAAAGATGGGGGGACAACTCCTCCCAATGACACCAAAGATGGGGGGACAATTCCTTCCAATGACACCAAAGATGGGGGAAAATTCCTCCCAATGACACCAAAGATGGGGGGACAATTCCTCCCAATGACACCAAAGATGGGGGGACAATGCCTCCCAATGACACCAAAGATGTGGGGACAATTCCTCCCAATGACACCAAAGATGAGGGACAATTCCTCCCAATGACACCAAAGATGGGGGACAATTCCTCCCAATGACACCAAAGATGTGGGGACAATTCCTCCCAATGACACCAAAGATGGGGGCACAATTCCTCCCAATGACACCAAAGATGTGGGGACAATTCCTCCCAATGACACCAAAGATGGGGGACAATTCCTCCCAATGACACCAAAGATGTGGGGACAATTCCTCCCAATGACACCAAAGATGGGGGCACAATTCCTCCCAATGACACCAAAGATGTGGGGACAATTCCTCCCAATGACACCAAAGATGGGGCACAATTCCTCCCAATGACACCAAAGATGTGGGGACAATTCCTCCCAATGACACCAAAGATGGGAGACAATTCCTCCCAATGACACCAAAGATGTGGGACAATTCCTCCCAATGACACCAAAGATGGGAGACAATTCCTCCCAATGACACCAAAGATGTGGGACAATTCCTCCCAATGACACCAAAGATGGGGGGACAACTCCTCCCAATGACACCAAAGATGGGGGACAATGCCTCCCAATGACACCAAAGATGTGGGGACAACGCCTCCCAATGACACCAAAGATGGGGGGGGACAATGCCTCCCAATGACACCAAAGATGTGGGGACAACGCCTCCCAATGACACCAAAGATGGGGGGGGACAATTCCTCCCAATGACACCAAAGATGGGGGGACAATTCCTCCCAATGACACCAAAGATGGGGGGACAATTCCTCCCAATGACACCAAAGATGGGGGACAACTCCTCCCAATGACACCAAAGATGGGGCACAATTCCTCCCAATGACACCAAAGATGTGGGGACAATTCCTCCCAATGACACCAAAGATGGGGGGACAATTCCTCCCAATGACACCAAAGATGTGGGGACAATTCCTCCCAATGACACCAAAGATGTGGGGACAATGCCTCCCAATGACACCAAAGATGGGGGACAATTCCTCCCAATGATACCAAAGATGTGGGGACAATTCCTCCCAATGACACCAAAGATGGGGGACAATTTCTCCCAATGACACCAAAGATAGGGCACAATTCCTCCCAATGACACCAAAGATGGGGCACAATTCCTCCCAATGACACCAAAGATGGGGCACAATTCCTCCCAATGACACCAAAGATGGGGGGACAATTCCTCCCAATGACACCAAAGATGGGGGACAATGCCTCCCAATGACACCAAAGATGGGGCACAATTCCTCCCAATGACACCAAAGATGGGGGGACAATTCCTCCCAATGACACCAAAGATGGGGGACAATGCCTCCCAATGACACCAAAGATGGGGCACAATTCCTCCCAATGACACCAAAGATGTGGGGACAATTCCTCCCAATGACACCAAAGATGGGGGACAATTCCTCCCAATGACACCAAAGATGGGGGACAATTCCTCCCAATGACACCAAAGATGGGGGACAACTCCTCCCAATGACACCAAAGATGTGGGGACAATTCCTCCCAATGACACCAAAGATGTGGGGACAACTCCTCCCAATGACACCAAAGATGGGGGGACAATTCCTCCCAATGACACCAAAGATGGGGCACAATTCCTCCCAATGACACCAAAGATGGGGCACAATTCCTCCTAATGACACCAAAGATGGGGGGACAATTCCTCCTAATGACACCAAAGATGGGGGACAATTCCTCCCAATGACACCAAAGATGGGGGACAATTCCTCCCAATGACACCAAAGATGGGGGACAATTCCTCCCAATGACACCAAAGATGGGGCACAATTCCTCCCAATGACACCAAAGATGTGGGGACAACTCCTCCCAATGACACCAAAGATGGGGGGACAATTCCTCCCAATGACACCAAAGATGGGGCACAATTCCTCCCAATGACACCAAAGATGGGGCACAATTCCTCCTAATGACACCAAAGATGTGGGGACAATTCCTCCCAATGACACCAAAGATGTGGGGACAATTCCTCCCAATGACACCAAAGATGGGGGACAATTCCTCCCAATGACACCAAAGATGTGGGGACAACTCCTCCCAATGACACCAAAGATGGGGGGACAATTCCTCCCAATGACACCAAAGATGGGGGGACAACTCCTCCCAATGACACCAAAGATGGGGGGACAATTCCTCCCAATGACAAAAAAGATGGGGGAAAATTCCTCCCAATGACACCAAAGATGTGGGGACAATTCCTCCCAATGACACCAAAGATGGGGGACAATTCCTCCCAATGACACCAAAGATGGGGGACAATTCCTCCCAATGACACCAAAGATGGGGGGACAATTTCTCCCAATGACAGCAAAGATGGGGGCCAATGCCTCCCAATGACAGCAAAGATGGGGGACAATTCCTCCCAATGACACCAAAGATGTGGGGACAATTCCTCCCAATGACACCAAAGATGTGGGACAATGCCTCCCAATGACACCAAAGATGGGGGGACAACTCCTCCCAATGACACCAAAGATGGGGGGACAATTCCTCCCAATGACACCAAAGATGTGGGGACAACTCCTCCCAATGACACCAAAGATGGGGGACAATTCCTCCCACTGACACCAAAGATGTGGGGACAATTCCTCCTAATGACACCAAAGATGGGGGACAACTCCTCCCAATGACACCAAAGATGGGGGACAATTCCTCCCAATGACACCAAAGATGTGGGGACAATTCCTCCCACTGACACCAAAGATGTGGGGACAATGCCTCCCAATGACACCAAAGATGAGGGACAATTCCTCCCAATGACACCAAAGATGGAGGGACAATTCCTCCCAATGACACCAAAGATGTAGAGACAATTCCTCCCAATGACACCAAAGATGGGGGGACAATTCCTCCCAATGACACCAAAGATGGGGGACAATTCCTCCCAATGACACCAAAGATGTGGGGACAATTCCTCCCAATGACACCAAAGATGGGGGACAATTCCTCCCAATGACACCAAAGATGGGGGGACAATTCCTCCCAATGACACCAAAGATGGGAGACAATTCCTCCCAATGACACCAAAGATGGGGGACAATTCCTCCCAATGACACCAAAGATGGGAGACAATTCCTCCCAATGACACCAAAGATGTGGGACAATTCCTCCCAATGACACCAAAGATGTGGGGACAATTCCTCCCAATGACACCAAAGATGGGGGACAATTCCTCCCAATGACACCAAAGATGGGGGGACAATTCCTCCCAATGACACCAAAGATGGGAGACAATTCCTCCCAATGACACCAAAGATGTGGGGACAATTCCTCCCAATGACACCAAAGATGTGGGGACAATTCCTCCCAATGAAACCAAAGATGTGGGGACAATGCCTCCCAATGACACCAAAGATGTGGGGACAACGCCTCCCAATGACACCAAAGATGGGGGACAATTCCTCCCAATGACACCAAAGATGTGGGGACAATTCCTCCCAATGACACCAAAGATGGGGGACAATTCCTCCCAATGACACCAAAGATGGGGGGACAACACCTCCCAATGACACCAAAGATGGAGGGACAACTCCTCCCAATGACACCAAAGATGGGGGACGATTCCTCCCAATGACACCAAAGATGGGGGACAATTCCTCCCAATGACACCAAAGATGGGGGACAACTCCCCCCAATGACACCAAAGATGGGGGACAATTCCTCCCAATGACACCAAAGATGGGGGACAATTCCTCCCAATGACACCAAAGATGGGGGGACAACACCTCCCAATGACACCAAAGATGGAGGGACAACTCCTCCCAATGACACCAAAGATGGGGGACGATTCCTCCCAATGACACCAAAGATGGGGGACAATTCCTCCCAATGACACCAAAGATGGGGGACAACTCCCCCAATGACACCAAAGATGGGGGGACAATTCCTCCCAATGACACCAAAGATGGGGGACAATTCCTCCCAATGACACCAAAGATGTGGGGACAACTCCCCCCAATGACACCAAAGATGGGGGACAATTCCTCCCAATGACACCAAAGATGTGGGGACAACTCCCCCCAATGACACCAAAGATGGGGGGACAATTCCTCCCAATGACACCAAAGATGGGGGACAACTCCCCCCAATGACACCAAAGATGGGGGACAATTCCTCCCAATGACACCAAAGATGGGGGACAACTCCCCCCAATGACACCAAAGATGGGGCACGATTCCTCCACTGATGGGGCCTTGTTTATTTTCAGACGTTGGAACCTTTTCTACTGCCAATGGCCACAGTCTGGCCCACCGGTAATTCTGAAGGACTGTGAACTGGCTCTCTGATTAGAGAGTTTGGAGACCCCTGTTCTAGGCGGTACACTTGTCTGTCTATGGGGATCACATCTGTAAAAGATCTTCTAGGCCCTTGGAGTCCTACGTGTGGCCCCTCCAAAACTTTCAAGGACCCTGCATATAATAATGCGATATCAGTGATCTCTGACAATCTCATATATTTTATATATATTTCCTGTATATCCCCACGTAATCAGACATCACCATAGCCCACGTTCTCAGCTCCATCGCACGACCCCCCCCCCCCCCCCCCGGGGACCGCACTTGGCTTTTTGTTCATAGACAACAAAAGCAATGACAAACAGGAAGTGATGATTCCAACAGCCAAATACTTCCTCCATGGGAGGTGACATCACAGGAAATGTACTTCACACAGGAAATGACCTAACAGGAAATCCTTCCAACAGGATGACTTAATACAAACAACCAATGAATAATGGCTAAAGGAGTCTTATGGGCGTGTCTGAGCAGAGACAGGGTGTATACTTTACCTAGTAGCCATGTTCTTCAACTAAACAAAGGAAGCCGCATGGCTAAACAAACATGAACTCCATCTCTGACCATAACAACTCAAAGACTCCCGTATTTACTGCTGGTTATAAATCCTTATTCTGCGTTGTTCAGCAAGGAACAGCACATACCCGGATTATACTACCGTTCCTGTGGATGGGATGTTATCTGCAGGTGCACACTACACGTTCTGCTACGTGCTGATCAGACACAGCAGAGACAAGAGCGCCCATCCCCCCATAACAGATAATGTCCTTGCAGAGTGAATACATGCCCTCTCAGACGATCGTTCTGTGCATCACACAGGGGCCCTTTCACCGGCGGACATATCCCCACTCTGCAAACATCTCTCTCCAACCTCAGGAAGTTTTCCACTACCAGACGGGACTCAACCAGCGTCAGTCCGATCCAGTCAGCTCTTTAGAGAGAACTAACCCTGGGAGACACTATGACAATACATATTAAATACATCTTCATAAAATTTCCACAACACCCTCTACATTGTAAAGTGCCGCGCAAACTGTTGGCGCTAAATAAATCCTGTATAATAATAATTGGCCTAGAACATCATCTGTAGATGTGATCCACAAGTGTATGGCCGGAAACAACACCCGTGGATGCAATCCCACAGATAGACAATCCAAAACAGCGAGCACACCAGGAGTACAAGTCCTCAAATCTTCACTGAGGTCCCTTTTATTAACTAACCTCAAACAAAAGGAAACCAGAAACTCCCCGAAGTGTTGTAGACACCGTGTTCCCCCATCGATCAGTTTGAAGAGGATCAGTTGCCTCTGAAAGGTCGGTGGTGGTTTTTAGGTTTGAGGTAAGTTGTTATTACAACTGGGCCCTCAGTGAAGGTTTGAGGACTTTTGCTCCCAGTGCGCTGGACATTTTCACTACTTTAGGTTCCTTATAAGGACTTTCCCAGCCAGACAATGGATATCACACAATGAGGATCTTATAAGAAGTCCCCCTGCAGACTGTACCGGGGAATCCCCTCCATACACTGCGTGTGTGGTCTGATCTTCTCCCATCACATAATACACGATCAGAAGAAAGGAGTAAGGCGGTTGATTGCTCGTTTATGCCCATGGGGCCCATTTATTGATCCAAGTCAGTGACAGGTTGTACGCCGGACAATAATCAAGTAAACAGAAGTGCTCGGACATTCAAGGAAAGACAAAACACTCGTAAGCACGGTCCACTCTACTAGACGTAGACAAATCTCAATAGATATCACCAAACTGAAGGGAGGGAGTGGCGGCTTGGGACGAGGATCAAGTTAAAGGCACATTGCAGATACATTAGGAGAAGGGGGAGGTGGTGGAGGCCAATGTCTCCTGTAGATGGATGGAGAGGTGTGGGGTGGAGGCCAATGTCTTCTGTAGATAGAAGGTGACATATATTGTATGAAGAGGTGTGGGGGGGAGGCCAATGTCTTCTGTAGATAGAAGGGGACATATATTGTATGAAGAG
The DNA here is from genome assembly GCF_905171775.1 of Rana temporaria. NCBI lineage: Eukaryota > Metazoa > Chordata > Amphibia > Anura > Ranidae > Rana > Rana temporaria. Next base: position 23,738 of record NW_024404780.1, read on the forward strand.
GTGTGGGGTGGAGGCCAATGTCTTCTGTAGATATAGAAGGTAACATATATTGTATGAAGAGGTGTGGGGTGGAGGCCAATGTCTTCTGTAGATAGAAGGTGACATATATTGTATGAAGAGGTGTGGGGTGGAGGCCAATGTCTTCTGTAGATATAGAAGGTGACATATATTGTATGAAGAGGTGTGGGGTGGAGGCCAATGTCTTCTGTAGATAGAAGGTGACATATATTGTATGAAGAGGTGAGGGGAGGAGGCCAATGTCTTCTGTAGATATAGAAGGTGACATATATTGTATGAAGAGGTGGTGGAGGCCAATGTCTTCTGTAGATAGAAGGTGACATATATTGTATGAAGAGGTGTGGGGTGGAGGCCAATGTCTTCTGTAGATAGAAGGTGACGTATATTGTATGAAGAGGTGTGGGGGGGAGGCCAATGTCTTCTGTAGATAGAAGGGGACATATATTGTATGAAGAGGTGTGGGGTGGAGGCCAATGTCTTCTGTAGATATAGAAGGTGACATATATTGTATGAAGAGGTGTGGGGTGGAGGCCAATGTCTTCTGTAGATAGAAGGTGACATATATTGTATGAAGAGGTGAGGGGAGGAGGCCAATGTCTTCTGTAGATAGAAGGTGACGTATATTGTATGAAGAGGTGTGGGGTGGAGGCCAAGGTCTTCTGTAGATAGAAGGTGATGTATATTGTATGAAGAGGTGCGGGGTGGAGGCCAATGTCTTCTGTAGATAGAAGGTGACGTATATTGTATGAAGAGGTGAGGTGGTGGAGGCCAATGTCTTCTGTAGATGGAAGGTGACGTATATTGTATGAAGAGGTGAGGTTGGTGGAGGCCAATGTCTTCTGTAGATGGAAGGTGACATATATTGTACAAAGAATTGTGGGGTGGTGGAGGAGGCCAATGTCTTCTGTAGATGGAAGGTGACGTATATTGTACAAAGAATTGTGGGGTGGTGAAGACAGGCAATATCTTCTGTAGATGGATGGAGAGGTGTAGGGTGGTGGAAGAGGCCAATATCGTCTGCAGATGGAGGGTGATGTATATTATACGAAAAACTGTTGGAAGGTGATGTGTATTGTATGGCAAGGTGTGGGATGGTGGAGAAGGGCAATGTCAACGTGTATTGTAGGGAGAGGGGGCAGTGGAGGAGGAAGTCAAAGTCGTCTGTAGATGTGGAGGGTGACGGATATTGTGTGGAGAGGTGGTGGAGGAAAATGTCTTCTGTAGATGGAAGATGACAAGTTTTGAATGGAGAGGTGTGGGGTGGAGGAGGAGGTCAAAGTCTTCTGTAGATGGAGGGTGATGTATACTATAGGAAGGACTGTTGGGTGGGGGAGGAGGCCAAAGTCTTCTGTAGATGGAGGGTGATGTATACTATAGGAAGGACTGTTGGGTGGGGAGGAGGCCAAGGTCTTCTGTAGATGGGAGGGTGATGTATACTATAGGAAGGACTGTTGGGTGGGGGAGGAGGCCAAGGTCTTCTGTAGATGGAGGGTGATGTATACTATAGGAAGGACTGTTGGGTGGGGGAGGAGGCCAAGGTCTTCTGTAGATGGAGGGTGATGTATACTATAGGAAGGACTGTTGGGTGGAGGAGGAGGCCAAGGTCTTCTGTAGATGGGAGGGTGATGTATACTATAGGAAGAACTGTTGGGTGGTGGAGGCCAAGGTCTTCTGTAGATGGAGGGTGATGTGTATTGTAGGGAGAGGTGGCGGTGGAGGAGGCCAAAGTCTTCTGTAGATGGAGGTTGATGTATACTATAGGAAGGACTGTTGGGTGGGGGAGGAGGCCAAGGTCTTCTGTAGATGGGAGAGTGATATATACTATAGGAAGGACTGTTGGGTGGTGGAGGCCAAGGTCTTCTGTAGATGGAGGGTGATGTATACTATAGGAAGAACTGTTGGGTGAGGGAGGAGGTCAAGGTCTTCTGTAGATGTGGAGGGTGATGTATACTATAGGAAGGACTGTTGGGTGGGGGAGGAGGCCAAGGTCTTCTGTAGATGGAGGGTGATGTATACTATAGGAAGAACTGTTGGGTGGGGGAGGAGGTCAAGGTCTTCTGTAGATGTGGAGGGTGATGTATACTATACGAAGAACTGTTGGGTGGTGGAGGCCAAGGTCTTCTGTAGATGGGAGGGTGATGTATACTATAGGAAGGACTGTTGGGTGGTGGAGGCCAAGGTCTTCTGTAGATGGGAGGGTGATGTATACTATAGGAAGGACTGTTGGGTGGGGGAGGAGGCCAAGGTCTTCTGTAGATGGAGGGTGATGTATACTATAGGAAGGATTGTTGGGTGGGGGAGGAGGCCAAGGTCTTCTGTAGATGGGAGGGTGATGTATACTATAGGAAGGACTGTTGGGTGGTGGAGGCCAAGGTCTTCTGTAGATGGGAGGGTGATGTATACTATAGGAAGGACTGTTGGGTGGGGGAGGAGGCCAAGGTCTTCTGTAGATGGAGGGTGATGTATACTATAGGAAGGATTGTTGGGTGGGGGAGGAGGCCAAGGTCTTCTGTAGATGGGAGGGTGATGTATACTATAGGAAGGACTGTTGGGTGGGGGAGGAGGCCAAGGTCTTCTGTAGATGGGAGGGTGATGTATACTATAGGAAGGACTGTTGGGTGGTGGAGGCCAAGGTCTTCTGTAGATGGAAGGTGATGTATACTATAGGAAGGACTGTTGGGTGGTGGAGGCCAAGGTCTTCTGTAGATGGAGGGTGATGTATACTATAGGAAGGACTGTTGGGTGGTGGAGGCCAAGGTCTTCTGTAGATGGAAGGTGATGTATACTATAGGAAGGACTGTTGGGTGGGGGAGGAGGCCAAGGTCTTCTGTAGATGGGAGGGTGATGTATACTATAGGAAGGACTGTTGGGTGGTGGAGGAGGACAAGGTCTTCTGTAGATGGAGGGGGATGTATACTATAGGAAGGACTGTTGGGTGGGGGAGGAGGCCAAGGTCTTCTGTAGATGGAGGGTGATGTATACCATAGGAAGGACTGTTGGGTGGGGGAGGAGGCCAAGGTCTTCTGTAGATGGAGAGTGATGTATACTATAGGAAGAACTGTTGGGTGGTGGAGGCCAAGGTCTTCTGTAGATGGAAGGTGGTGTATACCATAGGAAGGACTGTTGGGTGGTTGAGGAGGCCAAGGTCTTCTGTAGATGGAGGGTGATGTATACCATAGGAAGGACTGTTGGGTGGGGGAGGAGGTCAAGGTCTTCTGTAGATGGGAGGGTGATGTATACCATAGGAAGGACTGTTGGGTGGGGGAGGAGGCCAAGGTCTACTCTAGATGGAAGGTGATGTGTATTGTACAGAGAGGTGTGGGGTGGTACACCCCAAATACAGAAAGCTTACATAACGAGGGTCCGGTGCGGAGGGCGACAGTATAGGGGGCTTCACATGCATTACAGTAAAGTCCAGAAAGAGGGGAAGAAGTAGGAGGACACACCAGACAAGGTGGCGGGCACACTGCGCGGTATAGGCGAGTCTTTGGCACTGACGAGGTTCACGGATGACTTTACTGTAAGAAAATAACGAGGATTTGCGGGCGTGGCAGAATAAAGTGCAGGAGGGGAGATTGGCTGTGCAGAAGAATTCCTTTCCCTGAATGAAGATGGAGGATCTGCCCAGAGCCGGCGGCCGCCCGGACCGGTCCAGGAATTTCACTGGCGTCACAAATGTCCTAACACAAGACAGAGAACCAGACGGCAGACAACCACAGACAGACAGACAGACAGACAGACGGGCGGGCGGACAAACAGACGGGCGGGCGGGCAGACAGACGGGCGGGCGTACGGATGGACGGGCAGGTCACAGGACAGTCCGGCCTCAGCAATTCTTGGTCAATGTCCAAAATAGTGATCTCTATAATAAACTCTTTATTATGTGCAGCTAAAACCAACAGCGCTTGTTCCAGGAGATGATGAACTCCCACACCACGCAGGTTCCCCCCCGAGCCCCATTTTAGTGATATAGTGACCCCCTCCCCCGCTCTGGTTGCTGGTGAGTGTATGGCACACAGGACTGGAAGCCCCCTATAGACCTGGAGAAGGACCCCTGAGCTCCAAATGTCAGTTCCAGCTGTGGGGGGGGGGGTCCCTCCCCATTCTCCGGGAGGCCAACATGATCTGTAGCGGACCCCCGGGGGTCACTCAGTGGGTTGGGTGTGAAGTCTCTATGTTGGTCCCAAAGTTTTTCCATCCTAGGTAGGACTTTTATAGTACAGTGCTGGTGACCACAAGCTCCGGGTTCTCAATGTCCTTTTTGCTCTGCACCATCCTAAGTTCCAGCTGGGCATAGGAAGGTCGGACTCCGGGGCCGGCGAGAGCTGCGAAGAGAAAACCAATCACATTACAAGGAGAAAGCTCCTCCCAACTCAGGCACTCCACCCTACCCCCACATGGAGGCCAACTCTACCCCACGTGGAGGCCTTCTCTACCCCACATGGAGGCCTACTCTACCCCCACATGGAGGCCTACTCTACCCCACCCTACCCCCACGTGGAGGCCTACCCTACCCTACTCTACTCTACCCCACATGGAGGCCTGCTCTACCCCACGTGGAGGCCTGCTCTACCCCACGTGGAGGCCTGCTCTACTCCACCCTACTCCCACGTGGAGGCCTGCTCTACCCCACCCTACTCCCACGTGGAGGCCTACTCTACCCCACATGGAGGCCTGCTCTACTCCACCCTACCCCACGTGGAGGCCTACTCTACTCCACCCTACCCCCACGTGGAGGCCTACTCTACTCCACCCTACCCCCACGTGGAGGCCTACTCTACTCCACCCTACCCCCACGTGGAGGCCTACTCTACTCCACCCTACCCCCACGTGGAGGCCTACTCTACTCCACCCTACCCCCACGTGGAGGCCTACTCTACTCCACCCTACCCCCACGTGGAGGCCTACTCTACTCCACCCTACCCCCACGTGGAGGCCTACTCTACTCCACCCTACCCCCACGTGGAGGCCTACTCTACCCCACATGGAGGCCAACTCTACTCCACCCTACCCCACGTGGAGGCCTACTCTACCGCACCCTATCCCACGTGGAGGCCTACTCTACTTCACCATACCCTCACGTGATGGCCTACTCTACGCCAGGTGGAAGCCTGCTCTACTCCACCCTACCCCCACGTGGAGGCCTACTCTACTCCACCCTACCCCCACGTGGAGGCCTACTCTACGTCACCCTACCCCCACGTGGAGGCCAACTCTACTCCACCCTACCCCCACATGGAGGCCAACTCTACTCCACCCTACCCCCACATGGAGGCCAACTCTACCCCAGATGGAGGCCATCTCTACCCCACATGGAGGCCAACTCTACCACCACCCTACCCCACATGGAGGCCTACAGATTTACCAGAAGTAAAACCCCTTGAAGTGTGACAGGAAGACCTAACAGGGGATCTTCAGGAGATAGATAAGAGGCAATAACAGATACATCTGGCTTATCCCCCCCCCCCCCCCCATATACGTTATCCATCGGCTTCCAATATACAGAATAGTGGACCAGAAGACCCAAAGTAATAATTAAAAGCCTTCTTACCTGGAAAAATAGGTTGTAAGAAAATACCCCTCCCATGCAAGCTACAGCCCCTCCCATGCAAGCTACAGCCCCTCCCATGCAAGCTACAGCCCCTCCCATGCAAGCTACAGCCCCTCCCATGCAAGCTACAGCCCCTCCCACCGCACAGACTCACCGCGGGCGCTGTTGATGGTCCTCTGCAGGACGTGGTGCATGGCTGAAACCGTCTTCTCACACGCCAACTGCAACCAAATACACTTCATTAGATAATACTCCGGGTGTGTGACTGCAGTGTATCCGACATACGATTGATTCTCCATCATTCAACCAACCACAGGGGACACCATGTACAGGTCTACCCCCCCAGGGATTCTGGGATGTGAGAGGACCGGTATAGAGAATACATTGTGCTGGGCTTAGATTCTGGTCTGTATCTCAATGCCATAGAGGAGCCCTATACAGACTTACCACTCTTCTATTCTGGGATGTGAGAGGACCGGTATAGAGAATACATTGTGCTGGGCTTAGATTCTGGTCTGTATCTCAATGCCATAGAGGAGCCCTATACAGACTTACCACTCTTCTATTCTGGGATGTGAGAGGACCGGTATAGAGAATACATTGTGCTGGGCTTAGATTCTGGTCTGTACCTCAATGCCATAGAGGAGCCCTATACAGACTTAACACTCTTCTATTCTGGGATGTGAGAGGACCGGTATAGAGAATACATTGTGCTGGGCTTAGATTCTGGTCTGTACCTCAATGCCATAGAGGAGCCCTATACAGACTTACCACTCTTCTATTCTGGGATGTGAGAGGACCGGTATAGAGAATACATTGTGCTGGGCTTAGATTCTGGTCTGTACCTCAATGCCATAGAGGAGCCCTATACAGACTTACCACTCTTCTATTCTGGGATGTGAGAGGACCGGTATAGAGAATACATTGTGCTGGGCTTGTACATATAATTAGTCTGTAGATCACAGCCATATGAATCAGTCTGTACAGGTCTATCACACAGAGGTTCTGGGATATGTGGACTGCTATAGAGACTAGAATGTGCCGGGCTTGTATTCAGGTCTACATAGATCACAAGTATAGGGAACAGTCTGTACAGGTCTACCACCCCGTGATTCCGAGACCTGAGAGGACTGCTGTAGAGACTAGAATGTGCTGGGTTTGTATTCTGCTCTATACAGGTCTACCGCCTCAGAATTCTGGGATATGAGAGGACCGGTATAGAGACTAGAATGTGCTGAGCTTAGATTCTGGTCTACATATCACAGCCATAGGGAACAGTCTGAACAAGTCTATCACCCCGGGATTCTGGGATAGGAGGATGGATATAGAGACTATAATGTGCTAGGTTTGTACTCTGGTCTGTACAGGTCTACCGCCTCAGAATTCCGGTATAGAGAATATATAATGTGCCGGTCTTGTATTCAGGTCTACCGCCTCAGAATT